>NW_010157798.1:18669-23095 GCF_000695765.1 Mesitornis unicolor
GCTACAGGCCTGGTGGAAAGCGGGGAGGTGTTTGGAGGAAGGAGTCACCTTCTGCTTGGCTGATCTGCGGGGACAGCGTGGGGCTGGGGGAAGCGGTGGAGCGAGAAGGGGACAAAAGCAGTGGCCAGGGCTGGCTGCCGGAGAGGGGTGCCCGTCTGAAATCCTTCACAGTGCTGGAACACAAAACCTCCTAAATCTTCATTGGAAAGTCATTAGAAATCTGTCGGAGGAGCCAGGCGCAGATTGCCGGGGAAGGGGACTCAAAAGCCCCTCCGGGCTCCACAATACCTGAAATGAACTGGAAGGGATGGGGTGGGGCTGGGAAGCAGATTTCCTGCCATAACTAAAGCCCCCTTTCAGCCTGCTTCGCAACAGTTTTACGATGTGTTAGAATTTACATTCACGTGTTGTTAACCATTCTTCGGCGCAATGAAACGTTTTATCTGTCTGACCTCAACCTTTGCCATATGCTGGTGCAAACTGTTCAACTTAACCCCGGGCAAGTTTAAGAAAAGGAAAGGAAAAAAAAAGAGGAGGAGAAAAAGGAGGGTCCAAAAAGCACATTGATGGGTAGGCTCTGTTGTTGCTCTTGATGGCTGCCTTCCTCTCCGTTTTCCATGGAAACGTTTTAAAAGCCAATTCCAAAAAAAAAAAAAAGAAAAAAAAAAGGAAGGAAAAAGAAAACGATCCATGGCTGATAAATGAATAGTGGCTCAGAACATGCCAGCTCTTCACTAATTGTCTACTTTACATATGCTCCTTCATGTCTGGTGATTCCTTTTATATTGTGGAGAGACAGCAATGAAACTTCATTATACTCTGTAAAGGAGAAGCGTATGGAATGTATTTGAAATTGATAGGAGTGAGTTTTATGAGGTTGTTATTTATTTTATCCTTATTTCTTGATTGCTTTCTCAGCCCAGTTTGTTTGAAAGAATAAGACATGGAGGTTACTGAAAGAGTGATAATTTTGTGAGACAGCCTAGTAATTCACAATGAAAGACTCTGTTTTGCACTTTTGAAGATGTGCCTAGTTAACTTGCATATTCCACCCTATTTCCACCTGAAAGGTGCCATTGCTATAGTCTTGCTATTCGGTTCCTCTGAAACTGCAGTCATGGACCTGTCTCTACATTTTGCCTCTGGTGTCTAGATGTGGCTATGTGTTTCTTACCTTGCATTTTGGACTAAGAAGTCCAGAGTGTGCCTCCCAATATCACATGTGATGGATTTTCTTGGAATTGTGGTTATTTCTGTGCTGAAAAACATCAGTTTTCCTTCATCCCAGAGATGTCTTTGGAATCCAGTAAGAATGGTGACACTGAGGTATCCTAGCTTCAACTCAGCCTCCTGAATGGTTGTGGGCTAGTCCATAAGGAGAATGTCCACAAATGTGCTGTAATGTTGTCATGTTCAGAGATGTAAATCTCTCTGTTGCTTTGTGATCCTCCCTCTGCAAAGTCACAGTGGTCTTGGAAGGCATTCAGGTAGGAGGACTCTCATGGCTAGGTAAGGCTCATATACTCACTGTGATAATGAATCCCCAAATGAAGAAACTAATTATGTGTGTTAGAGCTGTGAGCTGATACAGCCAATCAGTAATCCCTGCGCTGGACCAATCTTTGCTGCAGCCTCTTGCAGTATATATTGATGCATTTCATGGTATGTGGCATGTCTCTCGGGGAAATAAAAATCATTGTTGCTTTCTGTGAAACCCTGCCAACCCAACTTGCATTTTTATAAGTAATTTCCATTCTGCTATGGTCTATTACACACGATGTGTTGAAAAAGTGGGATTAAGCAAAATGAAGACCATTATCAATATTTTATTTGTCACAGCTGAAAAACTACATTTATAGGTCAGTTCATTGCAAGCCATTCATTGATTGCAGTACTCAAAGCCCTTCAGGGAATGTCTAAAATCCACTGATGTTTCAGAGTGCTAAGTTTTGTGTTTGGATTTCTGATCAAACTAAAAGATGTGTCAAAACCATGTAACAGACTCTGGGTCTGATTTACCACTGCGTTCTTCCAGTTTCTGCTGGTATTAACTCCAGTGATTTCATCGGAGTGGAGCTGCACTGTATTGATTTATGTCGATGTGAGCCTCCAGAGACATACTTCCCTGCTCCTATTCCCACTGACTTCAGTTCAGGAACACAATCAGGATCATAATTAGGAATGATGACCTCATTCAGTCAGGCATAGAAATACAAGCCAGTCTTGAAGTTTCTCAGTAACGCTACTAACTCTAGTAGGGTTACTTTCTTCCTTTAAGTCAAGTATATGCTAATATACCTTGCAGATGATAACCTATATATTTAGGCTTGCTCTTGAATTCTGTGAAAGTGGAAGTCAAGTCTTTTTACTGGCTCTAACATGCTGTGGGTCAGGTCCATAAAAGTAAGAAACTTGGTAAGAGATTTAAGAAGACTCAGGAGCTAAATTGCAGTTGTTCCTTTATGCCCATCTATGCAGTTCTATTTCCTTCGATTAACTTTTCTGTTTGTAACTGGAATGGATGGTATTTGATCAAAGTGCTTTTCAGAGTACATTCATGGTATTGTCTACAAACCTATTACTTTCAGAAAGCAAAATAGGATAATGCACTTATTTCTGCAGATTTGTTGCCTATTCTAGCTGCCACTTAAATATCTGATGCCTCAAAAAGCACACCCAGCACTGCTCAAATGTTTTTACTTATGTGTATTTTTCATGCAAAAACTTGCCAAACTCCAGTATTAGTTGTGGGCTTCTGGGGGGAGAACTTGGCTTGGAATTAAATACCCTGGAAATGGACTGGATCCAAGAATGAGAAAAGTCTGTAGCTGAGGTGCAACTAATTATAACCATTATCCAAAAATTCAATGTAAAAATTATACAGGAAAAATTACTCATCACATTAAAGGGTGAATTTTTCTAATTGCATTAGGAGAATTTAAAACCAGCCAAAATATCGAAAGTTGAGTAATCAAAGTATTCGTGATCAATATTTAAATTCAGGTCAAAACAAAGAGAACTGAGACAATGAAATTTAGAAATGCATGTATTTTAATTTGATTTGAACAGTCAACATTGGTAAAAAGCCTAACTGTTTACTGTAAGATTACTTTCTGATTCAGCATTACCACACAGAAATACATCTGTTACTCTTCATTTGAATACAAAAATTACCTCTAATATAATTAAAAATAGAATAAAAACAGGAGCTTGATGTCCTTTGGATATCCTCAAACTTATTGAAGCTAAAAGTAGTTAAAGAAGTTTAAAGAATTAATTGAATTACTTAATCAGGGGCTAGATTCTGGCTAGTGAGCTCCAGCTGCAAAGGTAACCATGAGAAAGGAGAATTTTACTGCAACACCAACAGTGTCTTTATTCCTTGGTGACATTTAATAAGTACCTGTGATACATCTAAGTTACCTTCAAAATAGCTAATTTGACCTAGGTTGCCTTTGAAACAGCTGATTTGAGTTGGGTGAGCTGATAGCTGCAGCAGCACTGGGCTCACCGTGGGTTGATTCATCGTTTTTATACTGCAGGAGACTAACTTCTGCAGTTGGACTGCTAGCACTTCAGACTAGCTTAGATCTACAGATAAGCTCTCTAAGGAGTAAGGGGGTAGGCGACAGGAAGAGAATGCAAATTCCAGTATGCTGATTTGTGTCTTGCCTGGTCCCACCTTCCTTCCCTTCTAGATCTTTAAACTGTGACCTGAAAAGGGCTTGCATCAGAATATCCCCTCTAACACAGTAAAAGCATTATTTCTCTTAATTACAGTAGACTGCCTCTAAAAACCAAATCCAGCATCCTAACAATAACCTGTTATTTTGGTTTGTTTGTTTTTCCTTTTTTTTTTGTGTAGTAATTCTTTGCTTAGAAAAACCTCATCTCCACAAAAGTGGTCCTGAAGTATTTTTGTTCCTGAAAGCCTATGTAAATAAAACCAAGCATATGCCAGGGAACAGAGCGAGAATTTTAACACAGAATAATAAATACCATATTTCTTTCTGGTCTTGTAGTAAATCTTGCCAAATTGTCTTGCAAATTTCAGGTGGGATTAATCTCGCCTAGCTTTAGCTGTTCAAAAAAACCCCCAAAAGGCAGCTAGCATAAGGTAACGGTCTAGGCTGCATTCATAGTCAATGAAGAACAAGAGACTTCTCCAGTTTGTGGTGTATTCTGTCCTGATGGAGATATTTGAGAGAAATGAGGTCAGTAGTCTTTGATGAACACCAAGAAGTATCTATCTGCAGTGACTGTGGAGGGAGAAAGCCCTGGGAGAAACTGTCTTACACCAAATGCCTCATTCTTGGCAGCTGGAGTGAGTTGAGCTAAAGCTCTCACACTCTGATTGCTGGTTTTAGTAGATCAGATGTTGATGGTCAGATGTAGATTTGGTAAGGTGACTGCTGATTGCAATGTG
>NW_010157798.1:23126-24802 GCF_000695765.1 Mesitornis unicolor
CAAGACCTTTATTTCTTACTGTCCTTGCGGGGAATGGCTATGGTGCACTACAGCAATCTCTCCTTCAGCAGTCCTGTCATGTCCGAATGCTGTATCGGAAGTGGCATCAGTGGGTGGTTGGCTGCTAAGCAGAGCTTTGAGCCAGTAAGTACAGTTCTGGATGTGTCTGAGACACCTCACCATCACAGGTGCAGAAGTGTGGTGTCCCATCCTGCTTGCCAAAGGTGGAGGCTCAAATCACTTGGATAGGAGTGAGGTGGGACATACTGCAGAGGTGACTGCTTTGCAAACTTCTTTCACTTAAAATGTTGAGCACCTTGACCCAATTCCCCAGATAAATTCTTTATCATTAATATTAGATTTTCCTTTTGGAAACAGTCAAAGCAAGCAGGTTTGATATTACAGGGGCAACTTTCAAAGAATTTAGGTTCAATTGTTTAAATAGATGGGATAGGATTTATCTTACCTGCTTCTAGAAGCCTGCCATTTAAATGACGTCTATTTCTGAGCTAGTCACTTTTGGCTCCTGTTGTAGTCAGCAGAAAGAAACTGGCACTGCCAAAAGGCATGTCTTAGACATGTGCTGTATGAGAGCTGACTCAACCAACCAAAAGTGCTTAACTCTTCCCACTGACTAGGCTAGCCTGGAGCAATGAGCTCAGACTAGATACCTCAGTTTTAGACACTCAGCATTAAATGGGATGAATGCTGTTCTTAGCATGTAGGTACTGTTATTTTAAAAAATACAGATAAAGTTAATGGAAGTTTTACTGCTGAATTGCACAATAAATGTGATCACCCAACCTCATGGGACTACTCACATGAGTAAAAAGTATGTACATGTTTCACTGCTTGCAGGATCTAAGCCACACTTACTGTTGTTTAAAAACAAAGGTGTCTATTGATTTTAACTGGTATAGTGTTAGGATCCCAATATAGATCCTGCTTCATTATAATCTCTTGTGTACCAGGATGAGTTTTCTAGTTTGACACTGTTACTTTCCATGTCAGAGCACGTACAGGAAGATCTACAAGTCTACACGGCAGCCATGGAGTGCAGCCATGGTGCTTCAGTCCACAGGATATGGTTCCTCACCTGTGTTTCTTATAGTGCACAGCTGTCACTTTCCTATTGCTGCCTACTCTTCTCTCCTCTCCAGCAGCCCCTGTGGCTCCTGCTGCCATTCACAGCAGGCTGAGCTCTCAGAGGTGGCTTCAGGTGCTGAGGGCTGTGATTTACTTATGAGGAAGAAATGATGAGAACCGCTTGTTCCAAACAGCCTCTCCTTTGTCCCTGACACTCCTAGGGCTGCTGTTGCTCTTGCTGCTGCCTGAGGTTAAGCGGCCACCAATGATTACTCTAAGTGGCCAGAGGAACATGCAAGAAGCTGGGGAGTTAAGAATACAGAAATATGTCAAAAGCAGAAGACTTCTTGTTACCCAACCACACCACGCCTCCCACTTACACATCCACTGTAAGTATCTATCATTTGCTGCCCTTGCTATGCCACTGAGTGCCGAAGTGTGTTTGCACCAGTGATCACCCTGTCCTCGCCATCTCTTTCATGAGGAGTGGCAGTATATAATGCAGAAAGGAAATTGTTTTGCCATTTTGGGATTTCAGGTCATGTGTCTCCCTTCTTTCACCTCCTGATGTCCTTCAAAGAGTGTAGGGA
>NW_010157798.1:24833-54957 GCF_000695765.1 Mesitornis unicolor
TCATTCACAATGTAATTAAAATTCTCATTCACTCTTAATAGCCGCTGGTATCCATCAAAGGCTTGATTTCCAGGTCTGTTGCATAGCTCAGTGAAGAGGAAAAGAGATGGAACTGCTAATCCTGTTGTCAGAACGTGTAAGTGGAATGGGGGGAGCTGCTGTGCTGACTCTGAGAGCAGGCTTGAGAGGTCTCAGCTATGCTTGGTGTGCCCCAGGGTGCTGTGTGGTCTTGAAAAGCTGGTCAGACGAGTGAGAGAGCAGGGCTTTTAAGAGCATGTTATTGGGCACTAGGGGCAGGCCAGGAATGGGTTTATAATCTGCTGTCATGGTTCATCTGACAGGGGGCAACTGGTGAGCAGTAGTATCCTGAACACTTCATGGGATTGAATCCTGTGCTAGCTACTACAACCTGATGTTAGGCTGATGAAAGCGTCCCTCTGCAGACAAACTGTGCTAGCTAAAGCCTGATTGAATTTGAAAATCAATTTTAATTATACTTGTGCAAATTTTATGAGGAAACGCACAATCTCCTTGGTGGTAAGGAGAGGTGCCATTAGTAGGGTGTAAGACTGGTCCACGCTCTCTGGATCAGGCTAGCACATACTTAAAAGAGTATTCGAGACAAGGTAATTGCCATAAGATAAAGGTAAAAAGTGCCTTTATATAATGATGGCACATGTTAATCTGTCCCTTGTTAACAGGATCAGACTGATGATCAAGCTGTAATTCAGACCTCAAAATTGGGAAAAACCCACACACTAGTTCTCTATAAGGTACAGGAACAGTGGGTTAACAGGGCACAAGGAAGACTGCCAGATTTGCACCATATCCTAAGCTCCACCATCCCACATCCCATTTGGCAACCTTCTCTTTGCAGTGCAACAAGTGGCACCGTCACGAGCTGGCCACACGCTGCCGCGTCAGATCTGCAACCTCCTGTTTCAGCCCTGTGCTCGTGCAGTGTCTGAACTGACCCCTGCAGCCAGGGATCAGATGGAAAACCATTAGGGGTGATTCCTCACCAGCACAATGTCCAGACTCATGTCACTGCTGCTTCGAGTCATCCTGGGAGCAATCATCCATGAGCTGATTTTATGACAGGGCTGACACTTGCCTTCGTTCTTTCAGAGCCGCAGAGAATTGCTCTTAACCATGCCCCCTGCTGCCTCAGGATATAATCTCAGGAGCATAGTTTAGGGGCACAGCCAGCTTCAAGGAGCATTACTTTGCTTCAGTGCATTTTTATGTGTTTTCTTCTCCCTGCAGGCCTTTTTCTGCTAAGAGGGATATTTGGACGAGTGAATGCACTTTTTTCCCTTCTCCTTCTTCATCTTTTTCTTCTTCTTAGTAATGCGGCCGTCAAAAAGTCCATGCCTGTGTGCTGTTGTCAAAACCACAAACTTTTCCCCAGTTTGCTACTGGGTAGTACCTGGGGCTTATGTCTATCTTAGCTTCCAGCTTGGTGATAATATCCTTCCTTAACAAAGGATTTTACAAACAAATGCACAAATCAAAATCACTTTATCAATACAACTGCAGTTTGAAGCCCGCATTTGCCAAATCCACAATCCTGGGAATACATTTTAAGGATAAAGCTTCAGTGAGATTATTTATGCAAAGAAAAAGGTTTTTTTAGCATCAGGACCAAAATAAGATTTTTTTCCTAGGTCAGGAATCCTTTGAAGTATTTTCCTTTTTTTTTTTTCTTAATTCTCATTAGCTTAATTAATTGTTGCTCTCTTTTGAAATTAAGGAGAACAAATTGTTCTCCTGGTACTGAAGGGCACCATAAAATAATTGCAAACAGCCTGTTTGTACCTGAGATTTTATTATTTTCCTCTTGAATGGAATCTCAGAATGAAAGGCGACAAATTGTTCACAGAAAACAGCTCAACTATATTAAAGCAAGAAATACATTTGTATGGTGATTTCTTGTGGATGCTTATAGCATTGCAATGTTTGGATAATGGAAACAATTTGTTCTAGAAACAGTATAAAGTTTGCTAATTTCCAAAGAATGGGTAATGGACTCCTTGATAAGTTTTTGGTTTTGGTATTTATACTGCAAGTATAGTAGCAAAATAGCAGAAGCAGAGGCAAAGGTGGAAAGGAGAGACAGGGTCTGCACAGCTGCTGCGAGCCCTGCTGTCCTGCTGCTAAAGCTGGTGCAATGGGACAATGACAAGGACAGGGGCTTTTGGGGTCCCATTATGTCATTACCCCTCTCCATTCAGGCTGGAAAGGGAGGGGAATTTTATTTTTTAGAGAAAAATGAAGGCAACACCTACATGTGCTAAAGTGGGTGCGTTCTCCATATTCTTCTATTCCATGAACAAGTGTCTCTGGAAGACAAGCACTGTTTGGAAAGGTAGCTTGTAGAGCTACATTTCTACCAAAATGTTTTTCTTTTTCCTGTTACATTTCATGCATCTGAAACACGGGGAGGGAGCTTGTGCTGTCTTTTTGCTGTTGTACGAGGCAAATGGGGTTGAAGCTTTGTGGATTAATAGGATGGGAGGTGGCTGCCTGCCTTCTGTTGGTGGGAGATAAAGGTGCCTTCTCACAGGTCTTTTAGAAACCGTCCATCAGGTTCAGTATTAGAAAAGAAGAGATGGCGAAGTGGGTGGAAAGAAGAGAGTTGGAGCAGAGTGAGTTCATACATTACACTTACTGACTATTGATCCTATGAGTGTGTTGGTCACATTGCTCTGGCAATAGTTGGGATGAAGAGTAATGGTGGACTATTTAGACAGCTAGAGTTGATTTTTGGAAAAAGTGGTTAGCCTGGATCCTATTTAGCTGAATAATGACCTGGAAATGGGATGGAAAAGCATGAAGACAACCACCCATGTGTGGCCTCTTCATGAGATATGAAGGTTGAAGAAAGGCTGTTATATCTGCTGCCTTTGCCAGCTCATTTCTTCCTTCATTTCTTCATTTCTGTCTACATGTGAAAGCAGTTAGGAGGCAAAAAAGGACTTTTTTCCTGTCGATACATAGTAAGAATATGTAATGCTCAATATATAGTAAGAATATGTGATGGCAGTGAAAGTCACAGAAAAGCTTCACAGATTTTAATAGAAGATGAACCATTCTGTGATACTCAGTAGAGATAAGGTCATGTTTTCAGTCTTTTGAATTTTCTACTGAATTCCTTAGCAGTAATATGTTTTTTAAAAAAACTTTTAGAAAGGTTATTACAGTCTCTTAAGAATCCTATAAACTTCTAGACTGATAACAATAGAAGTTCTTCAAACTTACTGTGTTGTCTTTTGGCATTCTATACCCACTAAATCCTAGAAGGCTTTGCATGTGATCAAAACTGCAAATATATAGAAAGTAAAGGGTGGGACTCTGCTGTGATTTAGGCAGTTGTTCTGTCACCCAATGACTCCTCCCCAGCTGGGGAGGGGAACTGGGAAAAGGAAAGGACACCCATGGGTTGAAATAGAAACAGATTTAATAAAATAATAATAATAAAATGCAGTATTAATAGCAATGTTAATATAAAGTGCACAAATTTATGCTCAACAGATATAGTGGTCACAAGAAGTGGCGAAATGGGCCTTGGGGGCAGAATGATGGGTGAGACCCTCCAGGGGTGACAACCACCGAGGTAAGAGAGAGCATCCCCAGTAAACTCCCCAATTTATGATGAGTGTAACATTCATGGTATGGAATAATTCTGTTGGCCAGCTTGGTCAGCTGAAAGCCCCTGGCTTTTGTTCCCCACAGCTTCTGTGACAAGCTATCTCAAACTGACCTTGACCACTATGGAAACCTGCATACCAGTCTTGCCCGAAAACTAAAACAAAGCGCCTTAGCAACTCTGTTTTCCATTCAATAAAATACTGTAGTCTTCTCAGAAATGCAGCTTTCCTAAATACAAACCTGATTCTATAATTCTGTCCCAGAGAAACCAGGACAGACTTGCAAGCCCAAAGGATGTGGATAGCAAGAACAGGCAAAACATCCCTCAGTGGTCTAGCTGAATACCATCTGCTCAAGGAAGGCCAGAAAGCTACTTCACCAAGGAAGGCTTAAAAGGATTGAAGAACAATAAAAAAAATAGTTAAAGGAGAATTACAAAATGTCCTTGAGAAAAGGAGGAGAACTGAGACTCCTATGAAGTGCTGCACATTTTCCTTATTAATTTGGCTTCTGCATCATCTCATACATGGGATTTTAGGGTCTGTGGAGACAGGGCAAGCCATTTAACATACTGTTCACAAGGAACGATATACTGCCTTGTACATGCAAATACACATAACAAATCGTATTATCATTTCTGATATGATTATTTTGATTATTCAGTGTATCATGGATGAGAACGAGTGCTTAAAATAATATTTAAATGTAGATTTTATTTGCACAGATACTGAAAAATATAGCTCTTTAGCAAAGCCTTTCGCTATTGCTCTTTGCACCCTGGGGAGACTTCAGATGCCTGATCATTTCCCTTGGTCCCCCAGCTCTGGGGAAATCATATCTTTTTGCTGGCTCCCTTGGCTTCCCAGGCAATGCAAAAATCTGCCTCAACATGGGACCTAAATGACAATTCATTGCCAGAAGGGAAGTAATTTTCAGGCCTACTCCCCTTTTTCTTGCCATGAATATAATAATACACTTTGGAAACATTACTGGGGTAATCTGAACACAGCAACGCTGTCAGAAATCAGAAAATTCCTGATAGAACCGGTTGTTCACATAGTTTAGCTCTGATGTTTAGAATCACTGTATATTGTATTTCATTCTTCACTGACATCCTGCTGGATTTTTCCCCAGTGAGAAGTCGTCTTTGCACTAAACCACCCTAAGAGCGCCATAGGTTGGACATCATTGTTATTTTTCTTCTCCTTCCTCCCTGTGTCCCCTCCCTTCCCAGACCCCCCCAGAAAGCTACTTCATGTTGCAAAGATCATCAGATGAAATGAATGCAGCCCAGCTGGGATTTGCTGGAAATGTGTTCAGCTTGGCAACACCTCTCACAGAGTGGCTGGGTCCCTAAAAGCTTTGTTTAAAATGATGAGATGAAAACAAAGGAGACATAATTAGCTGGTGTGTAATAATAGACAAGGCTTGTATCCAGCTACTGTAAAAGTCATTTAATGAAGGGTAATCTGGACATAAGCCCGCACGCTATAGCTGTAAAATATTTAAGCTTTTTAATGAGAGGGAAAATGGAGAGAAGGGGTTGCTAACGTGATTAGAAGAAATGCCTTTCATAACCATTTTTACAGGGGCTTGCAATTCCTAAACTGAGGCTTGTAGCTTTCTTGAAGCCAAAGCAGCAATAAAACTTTTATACTGCACCAACACTTAAAAGCTACATACATCACATTGGTTTTATATGTCTGAGTGGGAACATCAGTGGACTGCTTTTTATGTCTGCAAAGGGCTACACTGGCTATTGAGTAGCATCTCCAGTTTTTTTCCACTTACTTTAGATTGTAGAGTGCTTGTGAAAGAGCAAACATTAATCTTAAGATGCAGTAAAAGTTGCTTTCAGTGATGCTCTTTCTCATCTCCCCCTCCTTGTTCTGTTTTTCTTCTCTCTGTTTCCCCTCCTCCCTTTCTTTCTCCTTCCCAGAAAACTCCCTTCTCTCATACTCCCTGTACGCACCACTATTGAAATCAAAATGGGTGTTGCTTGGTCTGAGGTGCTGCTCCAATATGATGAATACTTACTATTATTTTTAGTCCATTTACAGGTTACTAGGCAAAATGCAGGAGTCAGCTGGGGATTTTCCATGATGGGACAATCATAAATGATGTAATAAAACATTATTGTGCCCCTGTGAAACATTTAAAGGTGAGATCCAGTATGATAATGTTTTAGCATCTGAGTGTAGATGTATCTACATTTTTGTAACCCATTTCTGAGAGGGGGGTGATAATCCTGTCCTCCTGCAGGAGACACCTTGCTTCTCTCTTATCAATGGAGAAAGGTGGACACCTCTGAAAACCTCCTGTGTTTGATAGATTCCTCTCTTCATTCAAGAAAGTAAATGGTGTCTTGCAGTGGTACACCAGATTTTCCAACCTTTTCAATGATACAGGAGAACATGAGCAGGGCCACAAGATGCTGAGACACTGTGTATGCTTATGCATGGCTGTCTGCTACTTAGGAGGAGGAATAATGGAGACAGACTGGTTTCCACTTTAAAACTGCCTCTGTAGAAAGTCCGATGCCCATGGGTAGCAGGTTATCCACTGGTAGAGCCTTCCTTGCAGTCCCCTGGGCCAGTGGCTGGGGAGAAAGGAGGGCTTGGTGATGGGGACGAGCTGCTGGGCAGTGACTGGGAGTTTTGCTGCTCTGAAAGTTTTCAAGGTGAAAGGAAGAAAGTCCTGGGAGTTCATGTGTCCCCATTGCACCAAAACTTCGCCTGAGCACTGGTTGCTGGGCTGGCTCATGTGTGCTGCCATTGTTCAGCTGGCTTCAGCTGCGCTCTTCCCCTTGTTCCCTAGTTGCTGGTTTTCAAGGGCTCTGTGGATTGTGCTCATTGTCAGTACAGCCAATTAGAGTAATTGTTGCCATTATTACAGTGATATCTCACAGAAAGAACATGCTCATAGACATGGCTTTCTCAATCCTTCAAAGACATGACTGTGCCATCAGAATTTTAGCACAAAGGTTTTGCTTAAACAGATAAATAGTATTTGTAGGTCTGTTCCTCACATTCTTGCAAATTCTTCATTTAAGCTTCCATGTAGGAATGGAGATAATAAATATTCATGTATTTCTTCCTACCTTGATATGCTAATTCTGATATGAATGGTAATCAAGAAGCAGCTGAAAAAGATGACTCGATTCTGGTATTATTTATGAATCCCTCACTGAAGTATTGAACTGGGGGTATGTGACAATGCCAGTTAAGGGCAATTTAACATTAAATACTCTCTGGAGAGATCTTCTTTGCTTTATTCATAGTACAAAATCATTTAAGATTACTAAATTCCCTATTTATTACCTCAGTGAGTTGTCTCAAATTAGGCCAAATTTGTTCTTCCTTTCCCACCTCTTTCCCAGCCTTCCAAATAAGGTGCTGAACTCAAGTGCTTCAAGTTGTTCACCTAATCGTCCAAGTGGCTTCAGGGCATTAGTTAAGCAAAGCCTAAGTATTTGTAACAGTGGTGGATCTTTTGTAGCTACCAGCTTTATAACAGAAACTGAAGAGTTCATTTCTGAGGAAGCTGGATAGATAGATGTTCAAGTTGACTCAGTGTTTCAATCAGAATCACAAAAATGCTTTCAGAATACTGGACAATTAAAGATATACCTAAAATGAACCTCAGATACTAGGAGCCCCACTGACTTTGTTTCAGAAAGCTTCATATCTGAAGAGGCTGTGACAGAAACCTGGACTTTGTCACTCATCTTGAGCAGAGATCCAAGCAGATGCACTGCACCTGATGTTGGTGAAATGAGTGGAAGCTCGGACTTAAATTTTGCATTAGGATTCTGAGAGATGGATTCATCTCTGCACGGAATATTAATGTTAAAAGAGTCACAGCTGCTTCTCAGTCAATTATTTTTACAGGCCGAAGATCTCAGGACTCTATTACTGACTTCAGTGCAGCAGGGACCTGCTTTCATCGGCACCAGAACCCAACTGAGTCAGAAAAGTAGCAGTGGCTCAAACCAAGCCTGTAACATCAAACTAAGCTCCATGATAAATACTTGAAGGAAAGACAAAAGACAGCTTGAGCTCCCTGTAAATTGGTAACTCTCATTGAAGTGTGTAAATTCTGCCATGCGCCATACCAAACGTTTGCTGGAAGAGATGTCATACAAATCATCAGAATTAATACAAATTTTTATTTTCAGCATTTCAATGAAATTGTAAATAACAGGAAGGATCAGAGAAACATATAACTCTGCTATAGCCGATTTCCCATGTAATGAGCTGGCCTCCATTTTTAATAAGTATGAAATTATTTTTGTTGTATCAACAAATCTTGACTCTGCTGAAGGATCAAATGACCTTTGAGCATAAGGGGTTAAGAAGACCAGATGCTCAGAATTGAGTTCATTGTAGATTCAAAATGCTTAAAGCTAAAAGCTGAGAGGCTGAGCATTGTCTTTTCTCATTTGATGTTGCAGGTCACTAAGGTTACATGCTCTAACTGTGTGAAGGCCCTATGAATATGAAGGCTTCTTACTTTTCATCTAGCTGCTTAGTAGCAGAATAACCCATTATGGCTATAAATTAAAATTATATTTTCAAATGGCTGGAAAGACAAGAAGAGCTAAATTTAAAACCCTGATTCAAATATGCCCAGTTTCAGCTCTTTAACATGGGAACAGTGGGGATTTTATTTAGCTGGTGGTAGATGGCACTCAATTAAATAATATCAATTTGGCTTATGAGCTACAGCATCACCAGATGTACCCATAAATGGCAAACATTTTTATTCTGTTTCTCCATCAACACTGATGAGGTTAAGGAAGAATATTTGCCTTTGTAAAGTGGACAAAAAAACGTCCAGTCCATTAAATCAGAAAAGTTAGTTAAAATGGTGTAAAACATCTGATTAATTAAATACAGCTTCTCTACACTCTCTCATAATAGGTTTACTGTAAACATATCATTACAGTTTTCAAACAACGTTTTCTGTTTGTGAGACCAGTTGTTTATCAGATTGATTTTATCATGGGGAGGGGGTGGTTTGCCAGATTTGACACATGATATTTGTTCTGGGCCTAAATTAGCTGGACCCAAATCATGAGGATGATGGTGGCTGCAGGACGCAAACCTATTTTTTGCACTCACTTTTGAGCAGTCCTAAGCAAAGTGATATTCACTGCATCAGAGATTTATTCAGTCTCATTATTGCTATTTCATCCTACTGCAAGGAAGGCCTGGGTGGGGAGGACTCTGAGAATGTGGGACTTTAATATTTTTCATTAAGGATCTGCAGAGAAAATAGAAGGAAAAGTGGGACCTCTGCCAGAGGTGCCAGGGGTGCAAAAGTGGGTTGAAGGCATCATTGATGCCTTCTATCAAAATGACAACTCCCAGTAGGGGTTCCTCACCAGGGACTGCTTGGGAGCAGTGGAAAGGTGGTTGGTTTTGTTGGCGATGGGAGTGATCAGGAGCTGGCATCGTATCTGTAGCACTCCCTGAACTGTACTGCAGTATGACCTGCTGGTGGGAAATGAACTGTACAAATGCAGAGGCACTGCTGGCATGGTAGGTGTCCTGCAGAAGTTTAGAGATGTTGTGAAAGCACTGACAGCCTGTGCTTTTCAGATCTGGTAACCAGCTGTTATTTCTCTGTTGTTTAGCTGTGCTATGAGGGTAGCAGGTCTTTATAGGCTGTTTTGTGGTGGTGAAGCTAGTTAAATGTATGCTTCTAATATACTGGTTTGCCTCACTCCTGCTAAAGTTTGCCTGTGTTTTTATTGCTCTTCTTGTTTCAGGAAGCAGATTGTAAGAATTACTTCAGTTTCAGCAAAAGACACCTGTCTCAAAGTTGATGCTATTTTTGCTCTGGCTAGCCATCAGATCCAGATGAAAATCACATGTTTCTGTCTGATTACCCCTTGGGGAACCTGCTCTGTTCTCATGGAATAGGGGTGAAGGGCTTACCACAGCAGTACCAAGAGGGGAACTCTGCAGATGAAGTAGCAAGGAGCTAAGTAACCTCCACAGAGCCAACTTAATTTAACCTTTCAGCGCATCTTTTAGACCTTGGTGCTTTAGGGCTATTCTCTGCTGTAGGCTATTTCCTGCATTGGTCTTACCTAAATGTCTAAAAGTTAGGTGTCTAGGCTAAGGTAGACAGCTTGCCTCTAGACTCTGCTGCCACTAGGGAGAGGGAGAAAAGTGATCCACCTAGCCTGTTGTATATAGACAGACCTAACCCTCTCTGAACCATCTCATGCTTCTGTTATTTATGAAAGGATTTGGTGGCTGCATCATTTGTGGTTACCAGAGCCTGAGCCTCAGCTTTGCCATCTGTATTGACCAGGCTAAAAAAGATGTACTGCCTAACATTGAAGCACTCCACAAAGATTCAAGTGCTGCTGCTGAAGATGGACTCAGAAGTGGTTCACTGCCATTCTCATGTCAAGGAATGGTAGCACAGATGGAATTTAATCTCTAAACATCTTTTCTTAAGTGTAATCCAGGTGTTCACATTTAAAGTGCTTTCCAGATTCGGGCCTCGTTGCTGTCTTCATGGGAAATTTTTACAATGCAATTGTTTTCTCCCTAGACACAAAGAAATGGGTTCTGTGTAATGTATGATGACACATTTCTCTAGAGGGAGAGAAAAGAGTGTTTTACCAAAAAAGACCCATCCATCTTACTCTTTGTAAAGTGGGCAGTTAAGTTATTTCTGTGACTATCCCTGCAATAATGTATTTTTCTTTTGCATTTAAACTTGATCAGTACCTCTTCATCAGTGCTGTTAGATCCTGAGGAAATGCAATCCATTGTAGTAGCTGGCTGGGGTGCCAGATACAGAAGCTGGCACAAGAATGAAACTCAGATGGTCACTATCTGCTTACTACACAGTCTGCCAGGAGTGGGATTCACCAGGAATTTACGAATTGTGTACCACATCTTTCAAGAGGTGCACATCTTTTCTGAGTGCTCATACCTGTTCCCCTCTGTTCAAATGAGCACTTGCTTTTCACTTTGTCAAGAGTGACTGCTCCCTTTGCGAAAGTTTTTTGGCCCTTTTAAAGTCTCTGCTCAGATACTGTCTTTTTGGTCATGAGGGCTCATGCATTTTTATACAAAGCCATGGGATTTTTGGGTGCTGAATATTCACAGATTTCAACATCTACCAATGTTGGAATTTTTTAGTGCTTCAATCCAAAAGAAATACAGAAACACAGTGTTGATGTAGGCACCAAGAAAAGAGATTTATGTCACCTCTAAAAGTCAGATGTCCAGTAGAAACTAGTTGCCTTTCTTGCTCTCTAATTAACAGAAACAGAGTCATATCCAAAATCCTTCTAGGATGCTTACCTTAGTGTAATGTAAGTCACTCTTTGGAATGATGTTTCTCTGTACTGATTTTAGAGATAAATCCAACCCCTGCTTTCCATTATATTCCCCTTGATGTCAGTGGGAAGTTGGATGTTAGAAATTAAACATCTAAATATCTTAATGGAATTAGGTCTAAATTGGAAAATGTAGTTTGTTTATGTTTCTGTCTGCCTCTGAGTTCCCAAGTATCATCTTACCTTTTGTTTTCACAGGGCAGAAGAGAGAAACCTCTGCATAAATTCTTTCCTCAGAAAAATACTACAATCAACTGGACACCGGTAATTGTGTTCTAAATCTTTATAGCCTCAGTTCTAGTCTTTAAAGTATATTTTGAATAGCATATTTAGCTGTATTTCTCTCTTGCCTTTAGAATGCCAGGCATACCAATAGAACTGTATGAATAATAAATTATAATACTGTTTATCATCTAAATTGTTACCATTTAAAATTTTTCTCTCAAGTGTTTCTTCTAGAAATCTATTCAGCCCTCCCTGATGACACATTTGGATGAACATTTTTCAACTGTGAATGCCTAAAGTTAGTCCTCTAGATCTATATTTAGGTACAAAAATGAATGACCTGATTTTCAGAGTTGCTGATTACTTATTTTGATGCATTAATATGAATCTAACAGCTTAGCTGTAGGTGCCAAAGTCTTAAGAATGTTTTTTTTTTTTCCCCGTGCACAACTTGTCTATCAAGCTGCAGAACACAGGCAGAATGAAGTTACTAATGAGTGATGACAATATGCCATATAAAAACAATGTTACATTGATTCATTTATTTGTTTACATGGTTGGGCAGGCTAATTTTATGCACAAAGTCCACGATGAAAGCTGATTAATAGTGATTTGAACAGAAAAGCATATATTTCTCCCATTTCATATCAAGACAATGGTGAATTCTGTGTGAAGAAAGCACATCCTCTGGGTTCTTTGTCATATGCCAAGGAGTAATATAATCTGAAGACATTTTGCTCATTCTATCAGAAAAGCAAACTTAGTTTTTCCTGATGACTTTCTTTATGTTAAAAATTGAGAAAAACTGAATACTGCACAATAGATTGATGCATATTGTAAAACAAGAGCTTTTCAGAAAACATTAAGAGCCATATGTTCATTCCAGAGATATACGGTGCCACTTTGAAATATGGCTTCCTTGTTGCTTAAAGACTGAATTCATCAAAGCACTTGGCTAGTTACATTAACGAGTCACAAGCATTTGCTTAAAGGCATTGCTGAACATAGGGGCCTAATAGTCTGATTTGCTACATCTTGTTTAGCTGCGTTTGGGAAGGTCCCTAAATTACTTTGATGATACCCAGGACTACTTAGAGAATAAGGACTGTTGAACTGTAGTGTGAATGACAGGGCTTAGACTTTAATTATAAGGGTGATAAATACCCTTTGTTTAAAGTACTGTGGTATTCTCTGTTTTTACACGGAATTATTCTTGATACGCACAAGGGCTTTTTGCAAAGAAGGAGGTGAAATGAAGATCACCTGCTAGGTTTCCTCATCTTTAAGGGTTGGCCTTAGGGCCCAGATCCAAAAGTGGGGAGATTCTTATGAACCAGAGGAGCAGTGAGTGTGGGATCCCACTCACTGTGCTGGATTTGCTTTGGAAAACCTTAAGGAGAGCAGCTTGAATACAAGTAGTCTGAGTGAGAACTGCACAGCTCCACCTGATATTATATTGACAGCAGGTGGTAAATTTGGGCGGGAGTGCCTGACTATTGCTGAATAAAGCACACAGTCCCTTCAGCATCAGCAGCTGTGGGATCATTGGGGAGTTGTTTGGTTACATGTGGTTTTTTTCACATCTGTCATTTTAACTAAATTGGGGGTCTAAATGAATAGTGTCACGCACAGGAACATTACATGGATTTATGACAGCTGAAACGTATATCACCTAGAGGATTTGGTGTCCATGAAGCAGTGAATGGATTTCGGAAAGGCATGATTTTCAGCTGTGGTAGATACAAGCTTGATCCATTATTCATCATACTATGCAAAAGAGAATTGCACATTGAATTCACAGGGCAGTCTTCTGGCATATCAGAAAGAAGAAAAAGGAATTTAAGAGAGAGATTTATATGTTTATGTTGCCTCTGTTTATGATGTGAGCAAAAGAAGTCCAATTTTCTCCTAATTAGTTTATAACAGGTGCAAGCGAATCCAACAGAAGGGAAGCTGTTTGTATAATATCTATACAGCTTGTGGTGTGAGTGTAACAGAGAAATGGGAAGCATGTCTCAGGCGTGTTGTTCTCCTCCTAAGGTCTGACACCTGCTGTGTGCTCTGCCCTTGGATAGTGGTGATACTGGGCTGGGTGAGGTGGTTCCACCCCGGCTCAGGTAGTGCAGCAAGTGTGTGTCCCCCTTTAATACTCATTTCATGCTGTGCCTTGTTCTTCTGAGAGCTGTGCTGATTCGGGTGCTCCTGTTGCCTCTCCTGCACACCCTGTTTCACATAGGCTTGGGTCCCTTGCTGTTACTTGTCACAGTCCTTGCCACTTCTCCGCTGCTGGTCCTGCGTTGTGTTCTACTGTACCCCTCGCTGCAGCCAAAGGGGCAGCAAGCAAAGGGTAGCACATCCTACATGCAGACATCGCATCCTCCCTCCACTTAAGCTGAGAGGCTGACATGTGAGCAGAGAAGTCCTGGGGAGTGCCACACTTTCTGCTGTGTCACCGCATGGTACTACCAGCAGGGTGATGCTGTGCACAGTTGGAGGTAGAAACTTCTGAAAGTGTCATGTCTTCCCCATAAGAAATTTCAGGTCATCTTGGTACCTATGGATGGTGTGGTTTATTCTCCTTTCTCCTCGATTTGCAGTGATGAAGTCCTATTGACATCCCTCTGATATACTTCTGATAATGAGGGCAGAGTCCAAGTAGGCAGATACTGAACAAGGGATATAAGAAGATAGGTCTTTCACCCCTGTTTTTAAGCAACTCAGGTAGCAATTCATTTAAAACTGCTTAAAAGTTGCTTCAGTTGAAACGAAAGCTAATGAGTTGAGAAACTTTCGTTGTATTTTAAAAGAGGGCAGACTTTTTACTTTCATTTTGAGTTTATAACCTAATATGTAGGAAAGGTGAAGATCTACTTTCTCATTAAACAACTGATCAGAACTGGGATCCTGTTTCACTAGGAAGTTAATGTTGTTCTTTAAAAACTGCTACCGAAACAGAAAATTTAGAGGATTAATTTTTGGTTATTATAGAGAAATGCATAGAATCTTTCATGATGGTGGACTTAATAATTTTCTTGTGAGCAAAATGAACTATTCTTATGTCATGTAGTGTATTTGTTAGGAAATAAGGTCTATTTCTGTGCAAATACACTTTACCATTGCTTCAGACTCCTAGTGAGATCATAATGATAAAGCAGTGCAAATACTGTCACAAACTGGTAGAAACCAGCCTGGCAGGAAATCTCAAACCCAATGGCAAACTTCCACAGGCTATTGGAAATTAGTTACTGTCCCACTAAAACAGTGATTGGGGGTACGTCTTATGGGAAGAGGACTGAGTTTGTCATATGTAAACGTGCCAATGGGTCCTTGTAAAGTTTATGGTGTGACACTCATTTACCTTCAGAGAGAAGCTGAAATCCAAACTGTAAAAGAAAAACAGGTTCCACAGGCAGGATCTGTGAAAAAATGTATTTGTTTGGATATATTGCTCTTGACTATTCAGAAAGGCATGTGAGGGAGTGCATTTACAGCAATTACTGGCTAGATAAGTGAACGTTATAATTCTGGGGTTTTTTTACAACCTGGATTTTCTCTCTACTTCTCTTTCCTTTTTACCATCATTTCCTCTGGTGCTACATTCTTACCTGTTTTTGATATGTGTTTTGAGAAATTACTCCAGACTTGTCTGCACAGAACTCTATTAATAGCTATTCGTTCTCTAGGCAGGTGCTCTAATTCCATCCGCAGTGTGTCTTTTTTTTGAATTAGCTTAGCTCAAGTCAGTGTGGACTTAAACTAATTCAGACTAAGTTTCTCCTATTTGGAAATAAGAGAGCCTATCCAGAAATCGACTGAGGAAAGACCTATTTTTCTCTGAAGTTGACACTATCTCAGTCTAAATACACTTTGTCGTGTAAACAAGCCCTGGGGAGCATGCCATGTGTTCTGAATTATATTTGCAAGCTTTTGTGAGTACTCCAACTCATGTTCATGTGCAATTCAACCTACAGCAATTCAAGATGTTATCGCTTCCCCACCTTCTCTGTTATTTATCACAACCATTCTATCAGAAGTTCCTGCCAGGGTGGCAGATAGCAGACTGGAGCATGGGCTCATGGCTCTTTCAAGTCTTACCGCTCCTGTTCAAAAGGTACCGTCTTTAACACAAACCTTGTTTCACCCATAAGTTAAACTGGATTGTGAACTGGGATGTGAATGAGGGCACATGTTCAGTTCCTTCAACTCTGTTTTGGGGGCACTAAGCTGTTGTGGGGGGCAGCTGGATGCAGCACCATCTTCAGCTGCTGCAGTGAGATTAACCAGGCACAGAGATTTGTCAGAAGATGCCTGAGAGGTGGTGTGGCTAGGTGGCCCACCCTGGGCTCTGGGCATTACAGACTCGTGTTCTTTCCTCCATCGTTGTATGAGTCACCTTGCATAGTGTCTTTGGTATTTTTCTATAAAATGCAAATTTATAACTTGGATTGGATTTTTCTTGAGATCAACACGAAAGCTTTCTCAGTCTCTGCACTAGGTCCATTTGAATGTCAGGTTCCTCTGAAAGCCAGTGAGGCTGTTCAGAATTCTGCCAAAAAATAGCATTCAGGAGAACTGTCTGTTCTCCTTTAACCTTGCTCTCAAAGCAACAGCAACAAAAAATTGTTCTGGTCCTCCTGAGTCTTAGAAAAACATTAAGGCAAGCACTGAGCTCAGACACTTGAAATTTGGCTGTATTACAAAGGTCTGAAAATGAGGCATTTGCCCTGGTAAATGCCTTAATAAAGGGGTCATTACCTCTGATCTCTCTACGACTGGCTTAAGCCCACTGCAGCTGAGGATGGATTGGACTAATAAACTCCGGAGCCCGTAGAAAGCCTGCAGTAGTTAACAGTGGGGAAAGCAATCAGTGTGCATGTTATAGCACGAGCATTACTGTAGGAAAGCTTTCCTCACTCAAGGGTCCCCAGGGCAGGGAGAGGGTAGGCTGCTTGGGCCACTCCGTTTTCTTCAGACTGTCTAGTTTCTGTTGCCTCAAAAGTTGAAAGCGGGTGTGTTAATTTGTTCTGAGAAGCAGGCTGAGCTGCATAATAGCAACTGCAGGTGACACAGAGCCTATCTCACCCTGAGATTTGCAGAACTCTGGCTTGCCACTGTAGTTACAGTTCAGGTCAATCAGCTGCACAGAACATCTCTGAGCATGACTCTCCTTCATGCTGCCCAATGCACACATTGTCCTGTGGCCCATCTATTTATTTCTAGGAGGACTGTTTGAAAATACAATAGCCACACCTTGATCCCGGATATATTAATGCTCTGATGATGTAATGCTCCAAGGAGGCTGAGTAGGTGTAGGGTCGGTCCTGTGTGCCACAAGAAAGGCATGAGAATGTTCTCCGTGCCTGGCAGCAATGAGGCCTTTGAAATACATGTTATGGGCCTCCTTAGGGATATCTAATATTAATGTGAAAATATTCACAATGCTAATGGCTAAATAAAGCTGCAGCTGTATCCAGCTGATACTCTATAGGTTTCCTCACCTCTTATTCCAGTTTTGATATTTTCCGTATCCTTTTCATTGCGATATTTGGCTGAAGACGAAGACCTGAAGGAGGACGTTTTTACTACTATGCCAAGCCCAGAAGATTTTATCTTTTGAGGAACAAGTAGTCATCAATGTTTTTGGTGTGACTCAACATATTGCACTTTATCTTTCTTGACCCATACAAGGGGAGGAGATCCTCTTTGTATCTGTGAGAAGGAAAGTATTACTAGAAGTGTCGTGGAAACTCATTTATCTCATCACCTCCTTAGGCTGTTCAATGCAACCCTGGACTGGGATTCAAAACAGGTAGAAAGAATAAGCAGCAGAGGACCACATCATTCTGATGTGAGTTTATAGTGGGGAAGAAGATTTTTTTCATTCCTGTCCCTTAATTCTGCCCAACGCGATGGGTGCACATTTAGTCAAGTGGTCACTAAATGCTTGCTGCCTCTTGGCTGAGCTGACTCCATTTCTCCTTCGTGGAGCAGCTGGGGCTGTCGATGCATGAGCCTGGTGCTGCTCTGCAGGTTGACAGAAGCAGCAGTTTGCCTGGAACATGCAGAGCCATTAAAGCAGCTGGGAGCTTTTTCTTTCTGGCCAAGTGGCTGTATTTATATTTTCCAATCAGACACATGTGCAGGCATTAGAGAAATGGCTTTTTTTTTATTTAATAAAGGTCTGCTCTGTGTGGAGCAGATGTTTCAAGAACCTTTCTGTATTAAGTCTTTATTATGGAGGTGCCTGTAAGTGTTGGGATTGGTGTTAATGACTCAGACCATGTCCAGACCATGTTCCTCTGTTGCCTAGGACTGGGGACATTTGTAGGAAGGACGAGTCTTTCTGAAGGAGTATGTGTTCTCATCATTGGATGCACATTTAGGGGAGGGGATGGGAACTAAATGCTAAACTCAGACTTTCAACTTCAATGTACTGAAGTGCTAAACAAATAACTGCTCATATGAGAAGACAACCCTTATTAGGTTGGGGTCCTTCCTAATTGTATGTCAACTTTTACTTTTGAAAAATGATTTATCTGCAACATAATACCAAAGTAAATAATTCCTTTCAACACCATGCTGGCTCTATTTCTGAGATGTTTTTTGAAGGAGCAGTTATCTGTTGTCAGCAGTAACATGCCCCCTGCCTTGTCATTGCCCCAGGTTATTGTTGAGCAATTATTCTTTCTTCTTTCAAAGCATTTGCATGCAGGTTTCTCCTGCCTTTACACATGTGGCTAGCCATCCATGCAAATCTATCATAATCCCATTGCAACAGTACACCTCTTTCCTAGCCTGACTGTCCAACGACCTTCCTTCTCCCAGATGTTTTCTTCTACCTTTCTTTGAAATGCTGTATAAATACACCCTACTCTCTGGTTTTATTCTTGTTTCTTTTAACAAAGTAGTTATTGCTTCTTCTTAAGTGTTCTTGCAATTGGATTTTATTCTTACTCACCACCCCAGCATGTTTTGATATTGTTGTCCGTGTTTCATATATACACACGCCTCCTCTATGTTTTGCTTTTCATGTATTTTGATGTTCTCTAACAAAATGTGCCAGTTTTCATCTATGCTTTCTCCTTTTTGCCATCCCCTCTCTCTTCTCCCTGTTGTCTCTCTGTTCTTATAGACCAGGTCTATACTTCCCTGATTTCTTTTAGCTATGACCTCAAAGGCAGATTATGGCTAGACACAATTAATTTACCCAAGAGTCTCTCGGTTGGTTTGTTTCAGGTTAACAAGCTCTTCTGCCAAGCCACAAAATCTGCGGCTAATCAGTTCTCATCCTTCTGCCTGCTGTCTTCTTCCTCTTATATCTTTCTTACTGAAGGTCTTTCTTTTTTGATAGTATAGGTAATTTTTTTTTCTTTTAGTTCTGGCAGCTCAGTCAACTCAGTTTGTGTCAGAAGCATTTTTTAAAGCTGTAAAGGAAATTTTTCCCTCTCTGTGGAGTGTACTCAGTTACTCATTCTGCTGCAGAAAGACACCCCTTTTCCACAGCTTCAGAAAACTGAGCCTCACCTTTACTAGTACCATTTTTTAAACTAGACGTTAACATTTCTTATATGCTTTCCTATTTCAGACATAGCCCAGAGGGTTGGTTTTTAAAACACTAACCTGACATTCTACTGATAAAGGGATTAAATGAAAGTATTTGCATAATGTCTTCCAAAAAGATGGGCTTTATGATAGATGACACCAAAATATATTGCATAAGAATGTGAATCATTTGGAGAGGGGAAAAGTGCAAGTAATTTGTAAAGAGATGAGCAGAGTGAAACAGGGCTATGTTGGACATTGATATTGTGAAATAGTAGGATTTAATGATGTCAGTCATTATAGAGCACTTTGCAGAAGCCCACCCTAACTTCCTTGTTTCACTATAGGATGATCTTATAACCAACGAAGAACAGACTGGTTAGGTTCAGAAAGAACTGGTTTGCAGCCACCCCCAGAAAAAAAGGAATATTAACTGTTATGTTCTTGTATCACAGGATGAATTTGAATTAATATTTTCTCCATCTTTTTGGCTTTACTTCACTTTGGTGGGAGGGAGGATTTAACAAGCTTTAGGCAAGCTTTGCTAAATCCACAGTGTACAGGGTGCTGGACGACATGCACTGGAATGCTGATTCCACCAAGCTCGGAGACTTATCGCGTCTGCAGGCAAAGAGTAGAAATGCTTTTACATTAGACTTGCAAAATGTAATGTGCAGTGCAGTACTTTCTGCCTGAACCCTTCTGTCAGGTTAGCACGATTAGGTACTATGCCCCATTTTGAATCTTTTTTGTTGTTTTTGTTTTAAGAAAGTGTAAGTCATACATGCTTGTCCTGGGAATGTCCTGAACAGTTCAGAGAGAATTTGAAATTGTCACACCAATTAAAATAAATATATTAGCTGACAATTTTTTGCTAGATAGATCAAAGATACATAACCTACATTCAATTCTTCATCCTGTCATTGGCCTACTAATCTGAGACAAGTTAAATCCTTTCTTTTGCCTTTATTTTTGCAAGTTTAATGTGGTTCCTGTTCCTGTAATAGTTGAGTGCCTCTTATTCTAGTTAATGCATCTAATCATAAAACATGACTCTGAGGCAGGGAAATACTATCTTTTCCCAATGTAGATGAGAAACTGAGACATAGAGGGTTATGTTCACACCACCAAGCATGATCAGATAATATTTAACTCCAGTGACTTTGGATAGAGCCAGCAGCTTTAGAGAGCAGATGATCTGAATCACCTCTCTCTCTGTTGAATAATAATCACAATAATCTCTGCTGTAATAAACATAATGATTAAGTTAGGCTGGATTTGAGATGGGCTCTGCTGAACAGATCTCTGAGAGACATAGGGGTTTTTTTTGCAAAGACATTTTGATGTATAGCTCCCACTGAAATCAAAGAGAAGGTCTGTGTCCCTGGGACTTTGCCCTGGATTGCCCACTAGGTCTGTTGCGTAACAAGGAAGTACTGGTAGGTGCAGCTCTGCAAAGAGAAAATCCCTGTATTTTGCTGTTTTCCTAAGTGAAAATTCCTAAATGAGTGCAACCTTTCTGTTGGACATATAAGTAAAATTTCACTCCTTTAAAATTCAGAAAATGAGTCTGACTTATTTTTCAGATGAAGGGCTCTACATAGATCTAAAGAAGATATTTTTATTTAGCAATAATTATGCCTTTACTAGGAATAAAAATGAAGGTCCCCATTGTCTCTGTGAGGTCATGTGCAAATAGAAATGCAGGAGAAATTGCCAAAGCAACTGATTAACTATCATTACTTAGCTAATATTTACTTCCTATCTCAGAACAGGCTTTTAAGCATGAAAGAAAAACTGGTGAGAAACTATTGTGCTTTGTGAGTGATTTGCAGAACCAGCCTCTGGAAGGAACAGAGACTCACTGTTATGCTCAGTAAACAGGTTTTTCTCCTGATTTAGAGATCCAGGCTCCAAACTGACAGACTGTCTATGCTGGCTGCACAAAGCTGCCTTCAAACCTGCACTTGCTTGCTGTGCACTGGAGTCTGTGAGTGTGGCCATGTGTGCTGCAAGGTTGTCCTCTCTATGTCCAGCAGGACATCAGGTGCCCTGGCAAGGCCAATGGGCTGGTACATGCCGCAGCCAGCTGCCTTCAGGCAGTTTGCAGGCTGTCAAGACATTGCTGCATGCATGGGACATGGAGCATGCTGCACATCTGGGGTCTGCGTGCATATAAATGCATCTGTACTGTCAGGTTGTTTTTTTCCCTGAATCTTTGTGTTAGGCTTTCCCTTAAGGCTGCATCTATCCTGCTAAATGCATCCATCCCTGGGAATGATGCCTGGTCCACAGGAAAAGTGCCACGTTCACACCTTGCTCAGAGCTGGCTCTTTTACAGGAGCCTAGTGATTTGCCTTGTATCCACATGATGAAGCACTCATCCTTTTGGGTTTCTTCTGGGCCCTTTGGCTCTAAGATGTGATTGTTGCTTTTCTGTGGGTTTGTTTGTGTTTTATTCTTTTTGCTTGGAGCATCAGAAATAATCTGAGATATGGGTGGCAACCCACGAGAGTGGTATTTCCATAACAAGGGGTGTGCCAGGAGAGATATTGTTAGAGGGCTAGTTAGGAGCAGGCAGGGTTAATAAGGAACAAACCTTCACTAATGACACCTTTTGGGAGCCATCTTTTAAATACCTTCAGGGATAGTGACTTGACCACTTCCCTGGCAGCCTGTTCCAATGCCTCATAACCTTTTCAGTGAATAAATGTTTCCTAATATCCAATCTAAACCTTGCCTGGCACAACTTTAGGGCATTTCCTCTCATCCTATCACTTGTTACTTGGAAGGAGAGACCAACACCCACCTCACTACAACCTCCTTTCAGATAGTTTTAAAGGGCAATGAAGTCTCCCCTTAGCCTCTTCTTCTCCAGGCTAAACAACCCCAGTTCTCTCAGCCACTCCTCATATGGCTTGTGCCTCAGACCCTTCTCCAGCTTGGTTGCCCTTCTCTGGACATGCTCCATCAACTCCTTGTAGTGAGGGGCCCAAAACTGAATGCAGTATTTGAGAGTTCAGTGTTCATTTGCCAGTGCCGAGTACAGGGGGATGATCACTTCCCTGGTCCTGCTGGATCACATGCCACAAGGTATCACATGCCTTCAGGGTCTTGTCTACCTTACATTGAATTATTAGCCATGAAATCCTGCAATAGAGATGCAGCTTCTGATGTGAAAAGAAGTGTTTTTTCATGAACATATTATATCCATGATAAAAATGAGCTACTCCTCAAAAAAGATGCTGTTGCCAGCTTTGTGAATCTGTCAGGAGGCTTACGTGAAGCTGTGGTAAAAACACGTTACTCCAATGGACTTGACTTCTCTGAAGAGTTTTCTAAGGTGCATCTGACCTAAGTCTCAGCTTTCCTATTTGCCACCTGGAGCTCACAGTGCTATGGTAACACAAAAAAACCTTGTGAGTTCCTCAACTGGGAGACAGGTTTTGTGTGAAGCAGTACTGCTGCTCAGAAGTGCTGCTGCTCCTGCCCTTACCGCTGCTCTCCAACACTGGAAGGAAGTAAGGGTCTCCTAAGCACTTTCCCCACTTAGACACAACTGCAGCCATTTGCTGCTGGCCTAGCAGAAAAACTAAGTCTGACAAAATGAAGAAGGAAAGGACAAATGCTGCACTGAGGATACAGGCACAGGCAAGTACAAGAGATGACACATTTTGGTCTAGGGATTTCTTGACTTTTACAAGTGCACAGACACGGCCATCCCCTTAGTCCCAACTGGAATCTTCCTCACAGAGACCAAGCTCATTTTCCCAGTGATCCACAGAAGTCTGGAGAGAAATTTTAATTTCTGTTGCACTGGGTGGAGATTTGCAGCTGACTCTATGACAGCAATGGCTTGTTGGAAATGGAGAGCTCCTGTGTTGGGCTGGATGCCTTGGGAACTGCAGGCAAATCACTGCCACCGTAGTGTGATCCTGCTAGGCAGTGTGGGGACCACACTAGATGTTGCTTGCAGCCTTTTTTTAAAAATCTCTTTCTGGATCAGTGCTCTAGTGACAGGACAGTGAATCATTGTGGTTAGGTGGCATGCAGCTCTGTGAAAAGAGAGCAAGTAAGCAAGCATTGGTGGGTACACAGTGTTAATGCACGAGTAAGCATTAATGGGTACATAGTGTTAATGTACAAGACATAAGCAAATTGGGAAGGAAATGGGAGAAGATAGTCTGTTTGTGTGCCACCTGTGTTATGTGAGAGTTGAGGGAACCGAAAAGCTGTATAGACCCCTGTGCATTTTACTTATTGTCAAAGGTCTGTTGACCTTTGGAATTAGGGGGGATGTTTCTGGTGTGTGAAAAGTCTAACCTGTCCTGCTCTTCTCTGTACCTATAAGAAGTAATAAATACCACTCAGACCTGTATTGTCTGCATAACTTTGGAGGAATCTATAAGAATTTTTGTGATTGAGTCACAGTAAGAGGAAATGTCTATCTACCTGTCCCAGCAAATAAGCACCCGATGTTCTAAGCAATCAAGATTAAGATTAGATACTGCCCCATGTGGGAAAGCTTTCCTGTTAGGAAATTGAATATAGTTAATTTCTGATGGTGATTAATTTGTGTGTTCTTTGTACGTTAGTAATTTGGCACCTATAATTATAAAACTTCATGACATCTGTTCTCCAAAAACTTGAAAAAATATCATGCAAGTTCCTTAAGGTTTGGCTGGGGAAATCCCCAGACTCTACTATAAAACACCTCCTCTGTCCCTTTGCTGTCACATCTGCTGGCCGGGAAGATGAAGCACGCACAGGTGGCTGTGCTGCTCCTCATGCAAAGCGTGATTGCTCTGGCTGGAACAACAGCAACCACAGAGGTGGTAAGATGGGGATCTCATAACCTGAGCTTTGGTGCCTTAACTTTTCGTTTAATTTAGATTGCTGAGAATTCTTTTCAGGTTACTGGAAAATTATTAGGCAAGTGTTGAGATCTCTGTGTGGAGAAAGTTTGAAGTATTCCTCCATCCTCCCCCCGAATAATGTACAGGGACTGGATAATAAATGTATAAGTGAGGCACAGGTTTGAAATCAGAGTCAAATTCTGCCTTTGGTTAGATGAGTGCAATCCCAGCGAGAATCTGAGTGGATATTAAATGCTCTGTGTAGCTTCTAATTAATTAGCAAAGGCTTGTAGCAGGAAAGGATCCTCATCTTTGATGTGGAAGGAATTGGGAAGTGGGGGCTTCCTCAGTTGCATGATTTTTGTCATACATTGTGACCAGGCACATGAAGGCCATGCTGGGTGGTTTTTGTGGGGTACTGTCCCTCTTCCCCATAAAACTGTATCTGCTTGGGCAAGAGAGAAGTTCAAATCAAAGCCATCAATCAGAAGAAAACCCAAATCAAAACAAAAAACCCAACAACAAATCCAGGGAGGAAGGGAGAAGAGAAAACTTTGAAAAAAAATTTAAACCAAAAAAATTGCATTAGTGAAAGATTTGTTTTGATTTTGTACTGCCTCTTTTTTTTTTAAATTTAAAACTGGGTTTAAATTATTAGAATAAAAAGTTTATGAAGAGCTTAAAAGCTATTCCAAATGAATCAAAGCATTTTGGTTTAGTTTGACCCAAAGTGACTGCCTTTTGGTATTTTTTTAGTTGAAATTTGGAAAAAAACCCATTTTGGCTCCTAATGGCTCTGATTTATCTGGTTTAGTCACCAACCAGAAAAAGCCTGCATGCCTCTAGTTATATTTTTTGAAATCTGGGAGCTCTGTGGATGCAGATAGTGAAGTCAGCATTTCCTGGGAAGGAGGAATGGAAAGTTGCAAAAGTCAGGATGGAAGTGTAAATGTATGTTGATAAGCTGAAGGTAAGAAGCTTAATATGTGAGACATTTCTCCTCAGTCTGCTTAGCGTTAAGATAGTCCCCAGTTTGTGTAATTTATACAATTTGTGATGGTCTCTGCCATACCACTGTTGATTGCTACTAGCTGCCCCTCCTCCATGTTCTGTGTAACCATATGAGCACACAAATGCTTGTTCAAATGGGTTTGTTTGACAAACTATGCCACAAAAGCTTATTTGGACCTGCCCTTTGCCGGCCATTTGGATTTCTCCACCATTCCCTGATCGGGTGTGGGGCTCCAGCTGGGATTTGGGAAAAGCAGAAAGACCTAGGGCTGAGTGTCTTGTTGTGGGGGAAGCCCTTTTGATGCTCCATCTGTCACACCATTTGACATAGAGGGTGTCTTAATGCAGTTCCCAGTTTGCTACGGATTTTGGTGGTACCCCACTACAGATGACAGTTCGCTGCATCATGATGATGCACTGCACTCTGCACATTGCACAGGGATGCTGTAGACCTTTAAGGACGCACAGCACAGTGCCAGGGTGGCAGCCACTCTCCTTGCTGCGGCAGCAAGGCAGGCGCCAGCCACAGATGAAGGTTGAAGAGAATGTCTATAGTCTTACCACATAAAAGACTCCCAAAATGGACCTGGCTGTATATCCTTGGCAGTGTGGCAGCTCCCCAGGTGGTCCCTCCTCACAGTGGGTTGCTCTCCCCTCCATGGTGCTAGTAGCAGAGTGGGACGTGTGCCCCAGCTGTCACAGCTCGCAGCCTGACAGCTTGGTGTGAAAGGGGCAGTGAGTCCTGTGCTGAGAGGCTGGAGCATGAGCAGGGTTACAGGGAGCAGACGTTTCTGCTAGAAGGACAGTAGTCTCCAGATTTAGGGCAGGAGGGCACTGTACTGTCGTTTTAGGCTGCCATGCAATCTGCCAGGGCTGCCTGTCGGAGTCCCAGCTCGCACCTCCTGAGCTGAGCGTCCCCTGCCTTGCACTGGTCAGACAGAGCCTTTCTTCAAAAAAAGGTGTCTAAGTGACACTGTGCCTGGGGAAACGTTAGATCAGAAAAGCCAATTAATTTTACAGTTGCTGGGGATGGTTTCCATAATAAAATCAAAGTGCTTTGGATCTGCAGGACTGGGGCTAGGTGGTGGGGAAGGGATGATGCCATATGCAGGAACTCTCACTGAAAAAGGCTTTCCTTTGCTTTTTAGCCCCCTTATCTCCGCACAGATCTTCCATATCTGACTCAGCCCAACAAGAGAACTGGCAACCTTCACACTCCTCCAAAGGTAAAACGATTATTGTTCTTCAACAAAGCCCAGGAATAAGAAAAATTAGTAACTTGTGTCCAATTTTTTAAATGCTACACACTCAGAGCCTTAACCCTGATATAATATGTTAAGCTGCTCAGGAAAAGTGTTGTGTATCCAGGATTTTAGGCAGCAGCAAATTCCCAAAACCATCAGTGCTGCTGCCATATCATTTAATGCCTTAAGTCACATCCAAATCCCCAGCATTGCCCTTGTGACTTCTGAACTGGACCCCAGACATGAAACATCTGGGGCTGTGGGGGTTTGATGGCAATTTACCAAACAGATTGGAGGTTATAGCCTCCTTGGAGGAAGGGGAAGACTTCTTGTCAACTCTGTCTCTTCACTGAAACCAGAACAGGGCCTTGAAACTATCTTCTGAGAAGTGCGCACTTGTGGTTGCTGGGCATGAGAAAATCTTGGTTCTCCCTGTTCTACTTAGCTCAAATTTTATTCAACTGTTTGTTGACAGAAGGACTTGAATCTGATTTCTATGCCTTCTGGTACAGTGTTCAAGCCCATGGTCTGTGGATTTCAGGGTTTGGTTTCTCTCCCTCTCTGTCAGTGACTGCTTAATAACATTTGCTTTGGAGCAGATTCAATGTGACACACTTTCTCTGAATGATCCTGCAACCCGCTATCAAGAACAGAGTTTGTCCAATGCACATCTCCAGATCAGGCCAGAAATGACAGACAGGCAGGTCTTCATTGTCCAGATTGGCCTGATGTAGCACCTGGGATGTGTGGAGGGACCTCTTCCAAAATAAATTTAAGTCTCGGCTCCAGTAGAGGGTTTAGAAAGTTCAATGGAGTCAGGAGTCTCTGAATCTCAGTAGCAAAACCCAAACCTCATCCATCTTCTTGCCCAGATGAGGTGGCCTCTGTCCCTGCTGTCTCCTCTGTTCTTGCCATTTTAGGATGAGCGAGTAGCTAATTCAGAGTTGTGAAAGCCACTGGATTACAGTGTAGCTGGAAATTAAGCAGTGAATGGCTAGGCTGTTTAGAGAGTGTAACCCAAAGTCCACATTTAGGCAGCTGAATAGATTTCTTGGTTTTCAGAAAATCGAATAGTTGGTAGCTCCTACTCCCTTTCTTAAATTGAAGGCATGTGGAAAAGCAACATTTCTCATAGCTTCAAATATGTATATGTAACAACTTAATTTTGCGGAGTGAAATGTTATTGTCAAGTCCTTGCTGTAGGCTAGGACAGTTTGCTCTCTTTTAAGCATTCAGTGTAAATTATTAAACTGTAAAAACATACAACTCCATCAAAAGTAGCAGTCTATCTTGTGCATTTTTCTACACGATGAAGGAACACATTTTTTTTATGTGGTTATCATTTGACTGGTATTACATTTTGATTGAAGCACTTACTGACTCAAGGGGCTTTTAACTAAACAATGCTTCTTGATCTAGTCTACATCATGATCCCAATGTTTGTAACATCAGTGGAAGGATGGAAGCAGTTTTGTCTGCCCAGGCTGTCTGCTCCTTTGGGGAAACTGTCTCCTGGCTTAGATTACTGCAGTGGAGCTCTGCCTTCAATGCAAGGCTTGCTCCTAACACAAATGTTGAAATATAATGGTTGTTTTCCATAGGGAATTTAAATGCACAAGTTGGAGGGTTTTTGGGAGATCATCTGAATATGTTTATGACTGATATGTTTAGCACATGAAATAAGCATGGTACCTCTAGATAAACTAATGGCTACATAAAGTCAAGACTGTAGCTTATAGCAGAATATACAATGCATAGTTCACACTATAGTATGTATGGAAACACATACATATGTATAGTACACACTATGCTATACTATGTGTAATATACTGTTGGTATACATATACACATATATGTTGTAATTGTGTTACACACAGAAGGGATAGAGTACAGTACCTTCACACAAAAATTAGCATGGCAGTGCTCAACAGTCTAATAGAAGGTCCCATATACTCACTAAGAAACATTTCTTTCTTTTTTTCCCCCTCCCTATTGGTTTCTTTTGTCACTGCTGAGCAACTTGCCACACCAGTCATGCCCTTATGCAGAGGATTCAGAGGTGCAGAAGCATCTAAGTGACCTATTTTTCATAGTAATTTAGGTCCTGATAGCCATGTCTTCAAAAGTACTTGGAAACTTAGAAATCGTTTGCAGTATGTTCTCAGTGGGATTTTCAGAAGTGCTGTAGTAACTGACCTGAGAGGGAAATCAATGGAAGTTATCTGCTGGGACATCCTGGAATGCTATGAGATAGTTCTCTGCTTCCTTTCATTCTAAATATCTTCTGCGGTCTTCTCTGTCTATGAGTGAAGTTTCAAGGCCTATAGTACTTGAATGATACAGATAAAACATCTTTTCATGCTTTCTTTCAAAATGAGACGCATGCTGTTTGCTATGGCTGCACTAAAGAGGTTGCCAGAAGTGTGAACTGGGACCAGTCCTGCTTGCTGCTGTTCTCTTCTTGAGTTAACAGATCAAGTCATGATGGCCATCACTGCGTGTTCTGGGCTGGTTTGGCCATAAGGAAGTTAGTTGAAATCACTGTGAAAAAGCAAGGGAAGAAGTGCTGGAATACCAGCTTTCAGCAGACAGTTTTGTTGCTTGTTTATTTTTAAGTGGGAGAGAAAAAGAGAAAGCACATGAATAGCAGTGGGATTTCTGCAAGGCAGGAGGAGAGATTATAGAAAGCAATGTATTTAAAGAGGAAGTCTGTAGCTTTAAAATATGCAGCTGCATTGAAGTGTCTGCCAGAATTTTTTAAAGCAACATCAAATACCTTTATTAATAAAGTTGTGATAGGTTTATGAACCGGGAAACGTTTTGTGTACAAACAGAAAAGAACTGCTCTAAACACACTCAGTATTCAGCCCAGCGCTTATGCGAAATGATGTGCTTTGGCTCTAAATTATGGCAAGATCATGAATTGCCAGCCCTGACCTTTTCATACACCATAGACATTGTTCCAATGGCGATGCTCTGAGCATGCAGACAACCAGGACAAGGCGATTCATGCTAATGGCAATAGCTTTGCAAACTATCTACAAACATCAGTCGGTGGCCTGTGCTGTGTGGGTGTTACATGCAATATTTTGTAGCAAAATAAGTATTTCTACCTTAGGCTGAGCCTGCATATTTAATTCATCACCTTTCAGTGGTGTGTAATTAAATGCATGTGTTTGTTTGCTGGGGCTGGCTGAGAAACTTCAAATGAAGCATTTTTCTTCTCAAAACTTGCCCGGTTACTAGTTCTTTTTCGGTGCTTTCATCTCTATGGATGGAAATTACTAGGTGATCTGATCAAATCAGATTAACAGAACAGTAACTATAAGACCTAATTTACTGAGTTATAATTTTTCTGCTGTTGTGTGCTTCTCTATCTGCTGGAAAAGTGATTTCATTATCTTAGGAACATTGTCCACAAGATTAGGAAAGTAAGGACTATTGTATGCCTCTGTTTTTCCAGTGGTAAAATCTTTACAGCAATATTTAACTATTTTCAGAAAGATTTGTAAGGCTGAGTCATAAAAATTACTAGATATTTTGAGTTCCTTGGCAAAAAATGGTGAAAGATGTCCAGTAATTAAGTTGTTGATCTCATGATTGTCACAGCTCATATTATTGTTGGACATTAGTTACTGATCCCAGAGGAGAATATTAACACTTGTTTCCTTACTGATTTGTTATTACAGCTCTTTGCCAATGTGTCCGGCTCTGTGGATGACGAAGGAAATTGTCAGTGCTCTGTCTACTTGCCGGATGCCACCTTTCCAGTGCAGAAGGCTGAGCAATTGGAAATTATAGCCGTAACACTCTCGAAGAAATTTGAGCTAGAACTGTCTCAAGTAAGGTGTTCTTTTCACATAAATATAACAATGGCGTCTTTGCTGAAAAATGGTTGCCTGTATAAAAGTACAGCTGTCAGTGGTTTTCTGTGACCTGTCTTTCAAACAGCGGGAAAGAGGCTCTGTAAAAACAAGAAGGGTGATTAAATCTCAAATCTTTGACATTGTAGCATGTCATACATTTGAATATCCTGAGGTCTCTTTTCTAGGCCTTTGCTGCTAGAGGCATATGGTATTTTTGGAAGAATGGTTATGTTTTGCCTCTTTTGGCTCAGTTTTATTGGTTTCTGATTGCTACACAGAGCAATAGGAAGCCAAGTCTCCTGCTCTTTCATGTGTTATTATTTGTATCAAGCCAGCCAGATTGTAAGAGGGAAATGAAGGGAA
>NW_010157798.1:54988-60400 GCF_000695765.1 Mesitornis unicolor
AAAGGTCACCGCAGCCCAGAGTGAAGAAGTAGGTGAATATTTGTGCCTTCACTTCCTCTGCTCTCAGAGATTAAAAAAAAAAAATAGAAAAAATCAAATCTCTTCCTTGTCAACATCTGAAGCTGTGGCAGTGAGCCTGCTGAATTATGCATTGTTGTTGAAGTCAAACACACCTTACACTACTTTGGCTGCTTGTTGCGTGAATTCAGATCCATTTTTTGAGGAACTCGAGCAAACCCACACATGCTGCAGTGAGCTGGGTGAAGCTGCCTGTGAAGACAGAAATCTGTCTTTGACTTTTGATAGTGGGTAAATATTCAGGATTCAGATTAGGTGTCCAGCAGAAAGTGTTTTCTTCAAGAATCACACATCTTAAGAAATGAAGTGTCCTTGAATTAATCAGCAGAAAAGGCACAGCATTAAATTATAAATTCTAACCATAAATATTCATAACCCTCCTCTGGTATAATCAAGAACAGATAAGAAGTTGTGCATAAAAAACACAACAACAGGCAGAGGATTCTGTGGTAAGATCTTTCGGTACAAATCATTTGTTTTGAAGCAACTGCAGCTAGCAATGAAACACATTCAGCTGTCAGCAGGGATATGAAGGGCAAGCTGACAGAAGCCCCACTGCCTCCAAGCACAGGACTTACCTGATCCCTTGCAGGATGCAGGTGTAGCTCAGAGTTAATGATCCATGGAAATCATTGAGATTTGAGATTTCAGGTCCCTGAACTGATCCCACTGTGGTCAGTGCCAGCATTTTAACCTAGTTGCACTGGGACAGGATGAGGGGCATGATTCCCAGCCAGAAAGTTGGCGTGGTTCTTCAAGGTGTCTGTGTAGCACCTTTCCCCATCACTTGCCCTTGTGTAACCAGTCTCTTATCAGTACTTTCCTCAGAATGGTGCATTTTTCGTTTAGGTTGTGTGACATAGCTGCTAGTCTCATGCAGATCTGCAGAGCATCTCAAGTGGTGCTTGACGTCTCTGTGTGAACAACCTCAGATCTCCCTTGAATTCAGGCATCTTGCTCATATAAAGACATAGGTTACTGTAAATACCTAAAATTAGGATGGCACCTGTGTTGTCATCCTTAGGTGCCCAGCAGTATAATGTAGTGTAGACACCGACCTTGGCTTTCAATTCTCACTGCAGACAGTGAAAATTCTTGACCTATCTCAGGCTTCACTGAATTTCATTCTGTCGAGACCAATCAGCCAAGCAGTGTCACAATGCATCCAGCTAGATGAAGTGTGACATAAATTTTGGTGTGATCCAGGCAAAGAGACACTTTGGGTCAGAAATTAAAATGAGCAGATTGCATTTTGGCGTAACTGTGTGTGTGTAAGATTTTTCAGTTATTATGTTGTTTTTCTGTAGAAAGAAGAAAGCTGTCAAGCATTGCCTTGCTGATATCTGAACTTAAGTAATCTCAGATCTTGTGATGCATGAATCTCCATGCCTAAAAATTCTTCCTATTTCTGGTTGTGTAAAAAAGCCCTCCTTATACAACCCTGTACAGAAATTTAGTTGTAGTAATACCCTCAGAAAGCCCATTTCTCATTATTGGTCAATATTGGAAATTATTCTGAGCACAAACCCGGGGAATTATGCTCAAGCGTAACTGAGTCTTATCACAGGGGTAGGAATTTCTATGGAGTGTTTGCTTTTTTGACTCTGAAAACCCATGCTTTATCCACTCTCCTAAAACAACCTTTGAAGCTCATGGGAGCTTTTCCTGGGTAAGAGCTGCAGGATTGGACCCTCTTAAGGATGCTTTCCATGTGCTAGAAGTCCCAGATAAACAACCTGATTGAATCGTTAACCTTTTGCCTGATTGTAGGCTAATTCAAAAAGCAAGGGGGTCCTTTTATAGAATCAGCAGGCAAGGAAGCTCGCAGATAAAGAGATGCTCTCATGTGCCAAATGAGTACAAAACGTAGGCTGAAAATACCAGACTAATTTTTCCTCTGTCACATCAACCTTTGCCAGCATAATTATGATTACAGAAGAAAATTAACCTTTCAAAGCAGAGTGGGAACGGGCTGCTCCTCTCTATAGGAAAGGAGAGAGGACAACTCCATAATGGGGATGGATCAGCACGTGATTCCAAGGAGAGCAAGCGCCTCTCAGAACTTAGCTGGAGATGGCCACAAAATCCTCATGTAACAAAAACAGGAGAAAAAAAGCCTGGTCTCTGCCAGGAGCAGCTGTTTTCAGCATGGGTTAACCTGCAGTGGAATTCCCGGTGTCATTGTGCAGACTGCTTGCCAACCAAGCTTCCCATGGGGCTGTAGAGGTCAAGCCTGCCTGAAGCCAGTGTCCTGGGCTGAGTGACTTTGTAGAGTTGCTGGTTTTGCCACTTCTTTCTTATCTTTCCTCAGCCCTCCCACTTTTCTTTTCTTTTACATCTTCATCTTGCACCTTTGTTCCCCGTTCTGTACTCTCCAAATGTGTGCCCAAGAAATGTCTGTTTGCATGCTACAAAACCCGTTTTGATAAATACCAATTGCAAGTAAATGACACAGTAAATGAGCATTGCAGTTTTTTCCTGCCCTTTTCATTCCATGAGGGTGATGATGCTTGGAAAGGATTGAAACTGAGGAATTTTTTCCTACATATGCCTCACATGGCTCCACTCTCTTCCTATAAGGGATTAATACAGGCCCTAAGCACTCATCATACACTACTTTAGGCTTTTACAACAAACGTGGCAGCAATCAGTACTAGTTATTGGTCTGTATCCTTAAATATGGGATATATACCAAATTTCTGTGCCAGCCTGTCAAGAGACAACAGCCAATCCCTAGCAGGTAGATGCAGTAGAAAAGCAGGGATTACAAGCTGTTTAAATCTATCTGCCAAGCAACAGACCAGCATCATGTTCCTTTTTCAACTGATATTTCTAAACTACAGAAACTCCTGAGCCAGATCTGAGCAGGCAAGAATGTGCACACAGGGCACCGCAATGCTTGACATGTATGGTGGATTTGTCTGCAAAACCAGTATAGACCTGTTAGAGCAGAACTGCTGAGAAAATTTTACTTGTCCAATAATTCTCCAGGGGAGCCATTAGCTTAAGTTCATTGTAATGCTGGTGTGGCTCTGTAGAGCACTGCAGAGTGCTGGGGCTAGTTCAGGCTCAACTTGTATCTCTCAGCTATACTCCCCTGGATGGTGTTGACATGTCCTTAAATGACCTGGATGGTTGACTGAGTGAAAGCCCTCTGATGTGGGAGGAGAACTTCAGGTCTGTGTCCTGCAGCACTCTGCAATCAGGGCTGAAATAATTATGTATGCCTTGCTCCAGCCCTCAACATTTTGTCCAGGCTCTCAGAACCCCGGAGAAAACTCCAGATTCACAGGTTTCTGACTAATGAGTAGCCATTGCTAATTTCAACAGTCTTTTTTTTTCAGTAGTTTGTAGATTTGGTCTGTATTCCATCATCATTATTATTATTTTTATTACTATTACTATTATTATTACTCTGAGAAAGGTTATTAATACCTAGATAGATTTCCAAATACCTTTATGACATGCATAGCTTCACACAGAAGCAATTTTTGTTCAGACATGGGCTTGCTTTATATTTCTCAAGCTGTAATCATATATTCTCCCTTTTTTTGTTGTGCATATGCTAAGACACACAGTTTAAACACTGTGTAAGGTTTTTGAAGATTTTTTTCAGAAGATTTTTCTGAGGATATCTTCCAACTTCAAACTAATTTTGATGATCAGTGAAAGTATGATGTCCAACTACATCTGACTTTTCCAAGACATTGTCAGTTCTACTAGTAGTAGAACTACTAATAGTAGTTCCTAATATTCCCTCCTGAACAGATGATGGTGACAGCTAGGACTAGGGATCCCAGCTGCCTCTGTTGCCAATGAATTACAAGGATCTAGGTCTACTTTTTTTTGATTCTTAGTTGTAATAGCTTACCTTGAAGTTACCCTGTCTTGACCCAGGGGATCTAGAGCATCCAGTGTTATGAGTTAAGGTTCTTCTGCTGCAGCTTATGGGGACATGCCAGTTTATATCAGAGCAGCTCAAAGTCTGGCTGCACACATTTAGAACAGCAGATCTGTGTCAAACTCTGATTTAAATGTGTGGGATTGAGCAGCCTGCTTTTGGTGTATGTTATGTATGTGCACACAGAGGTGTGGAAGTGGATTCTTTCAGATTTGTAGTGTAGCTGTGCCACTACCGAAAAATATACTTTTGAAAAGAGGGTCTTCTCATTTAAGGTCCTCCTTCTTAAACCACATCACTGAATATCTTATTATCTGAAAGGTTCCTTTCTGCCTTTCATGAATTTCCATGCCATACCTCCTCTTTGGTACACAAAGGATTCAATCAAACTAGATGATCCTTGTGGTCCCTTCTAACCCGGTATTCTATGATTCTATGAAAATTGGAAGGAACTATTTGATAAGTGTGTTTGTAGGGGTACCCATCCCAGGGACTATTGCCAAAAAAGAAGAACAAGGAGTCTATGGTCTTCATGCCATGACAGGATTTTAGAGGCCGTTCCAGAGCCAATGGAGAAAAATACTGACTTTCATTTTATGTTAAGATAAGGTAAGAACAGTTGAGATGATGTGGGCTAAAAATCTTTCAGTCAAAAATTAATAATTATGGAAATCACAGTACTGTAGAGAGAAGGACTTATGCTACAAACACCATCTGAGAATATAAATATGAAGATACTGATAAATATAATCTATTTATATTTATTCTTACTTCTTACCCTTTTGTGATATAATTATATTGATTTAAGGGAAAACAGACATGAATTTTATGAAGCATATAGGAGAGAAATTATGTATCTTTCCCAAAGTGTTAAATTTCAAGAAACTAACATTCTCTAAGAAATGTTCCAAATCCATATAATATTAACATTCCGCATCACAATGCTTGTGCTGTGACCTTTACCTCAGCAGATACATGTGTGAAAATATATTTATCTGGACAACTGTTTAATGGTTCAAAGGCTGAAAGGCTGCTATGTAAATTACTTTAGCTAAAGTCTGCAATAAATCTTACACTTTCATTTAATCCAGATTTTATTTTTTAACACTGTGCTAAAATATTCCCCTCCTGCCCAAAGAAAAACCCCAAACCAGTTCTGCCAACTTTTGACACAATTCAAATGTACACAGGGTGAAATCCTATTTGGATTCAGAGTTAATAGGAAATGAAGTTGAAAAGCTTGGGAATCCTTTATTGCATTTTTCAGCCTCCTTGGGTTGCTTTTGTGAGATAATACACTGCAGATTTCCTAATAAAATTTTTGCCTATGTAAGTTCTTGGCATACTGAGGATAAAATTAGCTCACAGAGACAATATTGGCAAAGAATTAAAAAAAATTGAAGGCTGTGAGTAAAATTCTGCCTTCAGTTATC
>NW_010157798.1:60431-61857 GCF_000695765.1 Mesitornis unicolor
CATTCCTGAGGGGACTTTGTGAAACTGCCAACAATAAATGAGGGTTAAATTTCACATTTTTTATGTATGTGATGAGAATTTCATTTATGTAGTTTATGTCAAGAATATGTATGTCAAGTATGTAGAAGTAATGCATGGGGTACTCAGAAATATAATAAAGATGTCAAACAGTCTTGTTTTATTTGCTAACCTGGACTTGAATATGTATGCTTTTTCCTTTAAGGTCAGAAAGTACTCAAAAATGATTGAACTGTATCAGCAGAAAATCCTTAATCTAACCATCAGAGTGGAGCATATGGAGAAGAGCAGTGTGTCTTTCACAGAACTGGACTTCCAGTTACTGAAAGTGGAAATCAATGACCTAGAGAGACTGGTCACTCAGCTGAAATCCAGCCTTGTTGGAAGCAATGTCATCGTTGAGCAAATATATTTGGAGGTATTGCCAGACACTTAATTTGCCACAGAGGGTTCAAATATACAGATAGACTATTCTCTCTTTAGTGTTTAGGTTGAGGAAATGTAGACTGTTTCTACTGCAGCCAGTGGAATTATTTTAGCATTTCATCAGCATAAATTAAAAGAAAACTTGAGCTTAAATGTATTAACATTTTTTTTCCTTGATATAGAGCACAGAAAAGCAAAGAAACCTCAAAACAAATTGAGACCCCTTATTTTTGCCAACTACCTGCCTGAAAGTTAACAGTTTTGCATAATGTTAAGCACGTGAGCCGATTAAATTATTATAATAAATATTAATTTATAGACCCCCATGCTTGAAAGCCTCCATGCTTTAACTTAGATAATTAAAAAATTAGCTTCTTGTTGCTAGGGCAGTGGCCCAATCAATATGAAATCAAGAAGTGGGAAAGACTATCACCTTCCCAGCAGACTATAAATCACATTTTCAAAATGGTAATTAATCACTCACCTAGAGAGAATAATTACTTCAGATGGAAAGTGAAATATAATTTTCTCCATTGTCCTCTAGCTCATCAGGTAGGTGATTGAGAACATTATTTGTCTCTGGAAATAAAATTTCCAGATACTTTTGTAAGACTGGAATAAGTACATTTAATAGCTAGTACTTGGGTAAGACTTACTGGATATTTTTATCCTATGTATGCATTATGGTATACAGCTGAGTGTTAAAGCATTTCCTTGTGGTCACATACCTCTGCTGGAAATGTAAAGTTCAGGCTAGCAGGATAATGTCTGTTCTTAGGGTTATTACTTAAAACCTGTTCTATGACATCTTCAGCCTTGCCTGCAAATATCTAAAATAATACTGACAGAAATTTGAACTTGCTCTCCATTTTTTTTTCCTCTAGATCACTAATCTGACTATACTGGTAAATGAACTAGAATCACTGGACAAAAACAACATCCTTGCCATTCGTCGACAAATTGTGTCTCTTCAGACTCGATT
>NW_010157798.1:61888-64100 GCF_000695765.1 Mesitornis unicolor
GGAGAGCACAAACAAAACTGCAGTCCCCCCTTACTTCCCACCAGGTAAGTGTTTCACTTGTATGTGTAGATAAGAAACAACATAATACTTGGGTAGAACAGTAAATGCACAGATTTTCCTTTGTTAATTTTAAATACAATTGTAATGATACTACTTAGCTCTTGAAAAATTGAGCAGACAATTTCTAATGTTTCATCAACGGGTTCAAAAGGAAAATGAGGGCAGGAAACAGACTCTTTCAGACATAGTAGCTGTTTTCAGCTGAAAAAAGTTGCAATCTTCCTTTCACCTGCAGTGTGAAAAGGAAACCTCTACCCCCTTTTTCAAAACAATTACCTTTTTTTTGGTAGGAAATTAATGCCTTTTTTTTTTGACCAGCTTTGATTTTTAATAGTTCCTGTGAAAGTGACCTGTAATTATAATTTTGCGGCTTGGGAAATGTATGAGCAAGAGTTGATGTACTAAAGTTGTTGGTATGCGAGCTCCAGTAGGTAGCTTTGCATGAAGATTATTTTTGCTTCACAGGCAAAAGATTCTTCTAATTCAGAAGGTCAAGAACCCTGGGGGAAATTCTGGTCTCAGGGAAATAAGTGGGAGCTTTATTACTGCTTTCAGCAGAACTAAGATTTTACAATTTTCTTAACTAGGAAAGGTTATGTTCTGGGGCTTAGATCAGTGGTTCCCAGAGTGCGGTTCATATAAAAGTAGCAACAGTCATAGGGCATGTGGTAATCAGTTTACAACTGGAATAATTTCTGTCTTGATGTTATGTTCAGTTTGAAAAATCACATTGTGAGTGAATAGTAGTCTGAGAAATTTTAAGTCAAATATGATACACTGGAGCAAACCATATAGGAAACACTAGTTTAGGTGTGCCAGGTCAACCGTTCCACTTACTAACATGCAGGAGGATTTATCAAACTGTGTTGATCCCCTGAGTGTTTTGTACACAGGGAGTTCCTTTTGACAGAGTATTGTAAGGGAGAAAGTGCTCTGTTGTACCCAATACCCAGGGGAAGAATCCTGCTTTTTCACAAAAGCAGGTTAGCAATCAGCTAGAGGAGCCCATAGAAAAGGAGGAATGGTCTCCTGCTGGCGAGGAGCACCTACCAGCATTTGCCTTTCTTCACCTTTAGGTCAGCTAGTTCAAGCATCCCATTGGAAAGGTGAGAGACAGAAATACAAGCTTCCCTTAGGGTCAGCAGCTTTCCCTTATCGTGATCTCCTTAGGGCTTCACGGTGGCGTGGGCAGCTGCTGCACTTCTCTGACAGGATGCGTGAGTAACACCTTGTCAGGGGAATCAGGCAGGAGAGAAAGCTGAAACAAATACCTGCATTGCAAAATCTCAAGGCCCTTCCCAGCTCCTTAAGGAAGAGCTTAAAATGTTTCAATAAAAAAAAAAAGCAATGTTTTAAAAGTATTTGAAGGGCATCTCATTGATTTATTGAGGGTGACGGTGTGTGGAAAGAAACAGCCTCTTCAAGCCTACAGCAAGCCTTTGTTTTGGTCAGAAAGTACTGAGTTTGGAACAAGAGTATTGTGTCCTTCCATGAGTGATGGAGGAAGGGTCTGCTTTTACATCTGGGTGGTTGGCACGAGCATCTGTGGGGTGTAGGAGCCTTCACAGAGTGGAAAAGAGATCTATCCTTCATGGTGCAGCTCCATCAGAGATAGGCAAGTCACACCTAGAGCGGGATGATAGCTCTGGGATGGGATAATTGTAACTGCATAGAGTTGTGACTGTAATAAAATGATTTAGCATTGCTTCTCAGGGCATGGTGAGGAGGTGGGTAGAGTTTCTCTGGGACCAAATTGTATTGCTTTAACAGTGCCTTATTCCTGGCTGGTGTGCTAGCTCAGGCAACTTTGTGCATCACTGTGTTGTGTGGGAACCACAGAGCACAAAATAACCTTGAAGGCCAGAACCCCAGGTGGTATGAGCAATAGCTCCATTGACTTCCAGAGATTTACCACCACTGACGTCAGCTGAGGACATCATCTGGTGTTGTCTGTGAGTTTATCTCCTGCTCACAGCAATAGAAATGCCAGAGGGGTTGAAGGATGTGGATAGGCATATTGTCAAGGCCACCTTTAGGGTGAGGGTGGTCTCTGAGGCTGACAGAAAGGACTGGCAGAGGAACTGCGGAGAGCTGGCAAGTTTTCTGCCTGTTGGGAGATGCCAGCTATACAGATAACCCCGGTGTCGTGTAG
>NW_010157798.1:64131-74797 GCF_000695765.1 Mesitornis unicolor
CGTGCAAGACTGGTGTATCCTAACTTTTTGTGCCCAGCAGGGAGCAAATATCCTTTGGGCAGAGAGCTTTGTAGAGCAATTACATGTCCTGCAGACTGCATCTGAAAATAAGCAGTAGTAGGAAGATGTTATTGCTTGGGGAGATGGAGCAAGTATGTCAGAGCGCTGCATTTTCTAGATGGTCATTTTGGAGGCTTTGCATGAATGCTCACACCTAGGCCTATGAAGCTCTCAAGCACTCATTTGCACATTTGAACACAATTTCCATATGTTTTCTTTGCAAGCTTGAATGCCTTGAATTCCTGCCAAACCATTTGGCCTTGCCCTGCTTTTAGTTCATATTATATTTATAATGTTTGTATTAAACTGACTCTTTGTCCTGTTTTCAGACTGCATTTTCTTTCCCCCTTCATCCTCTTTCCTGCATATTTTTGGTAGGCAACATGAACTAGAGAGAGCTTGGCTAGTCCCCAAGCTGTCTAAGACCATGAGTCTAAAGGCAAGTTTAATTAAAGCTTCTTGCTTCTCAGTGCTGTAGTACACAGCCCCTCTGACTCTACCCCTCAAGGCTTTTGCTGCTGTATTTCTCAGACTGAGCAGGGCTGTTCTCAAACAACATAGCAGAAAGGAATCACTGGTCTCCATTTGCCTTACCCTCCAAATGAAGAGGTGGATGTCTGAGGTGGGGCTCAGTAAATATATAATTAATCATCCTCATCATCATCACTGGCTTTCCTATCTGCAACAGTTCCCAGCATCTCTCTCCTCACAGCTCCAGTGGGAAGAAATATTTATCCATTTGTTTTTCTTCTGCACTGCTCTCATCTGGCTGCATCAGGGCAAGTTTAGAGAGAAAAGACCCCAGGATGGTTCTTTGAGGACTCTGCAGCAGATTCTTTGTTACATCTCACTGAAATGATCTGAGAGAGGCAGCAGGGAGAAGTGAGTCAGATGAAACTCTCGAAGGCAAAAAAAGAAAGAAAATTTTAAAAAAGAGTAAAGCTGGTTTTTTTCTAGCTTTTATACATTTAGAAATTAAGGATTTCGAGTTATTGGTGAACAGATCTCAGCAGGAGGAAGACCTGGTGTGGCCTAATGCTGAAACTCAGGCAATCCTATTGGAGTCTTACTGTCATTTCACTTTTACCTTATAGTTTACTTCCTACGTACCCAAAATGTCCATGGCTTTTTTTTGTGTGTTGAAATGAATATGTTCATACACGAAGAGAGAGGCATGTCTACAGGCACCTGAAAGGAGCTGACCAGTGCCTCCTTTCCAGGACTGCCTGAATGGCACCTGGAGACACATTGGCAATTATAGAATCATAGAATGTATTGGGTTGGAAGGGGCCTTTAAAGATCATCCAGTCCAACCCCCCCTGTAGTAAGCAGGGACAGTGTTTACTAGATCAGGTTGCTCAGAGCCTCATCAAGCCTGACCTTGAATATCTCTGTGGATGGGGCCTCCACCACCTCTCTGGGCCACCCGTTCCCGTGATCTACCACCCTCATATTGAAGAACTTTTTCCTAATATCCAACCTAAATCTACCCTTTTCTGGTTTAAAACCATTACCTCTTGTCCTATTGCTACATGCCCTAGTGAACAGCTCTTCCCCAGCTTTCTTATAGGCACCTTTCAGGTATTGGAAGGTCGCTGTAAGGTCCCTCTGCCTTCTTTTCTCCAAGCTGAACAACCCCAAATCTCTCAGCCTATCTTCATAGGAGAGGTGCCCTCTGATCATCTCTGTGGCCCTCCTCTGGACCCTCTCCAGCCCTTCAATGTCCTTTTTGTGTTGGAGACTCCAAAGCTGGATGCAGTACAGATGAGGTCTCACCAGAGCAGAGCAGAGTAGAGGGGCAGAATCACCTCCCTCAATCTGCTGGCCACACTTATTTTGATGCAGCCCAGGATGCGGTTGGCCTTCTGGGCTACAGATGCACGTGGAGGGAGCTTTGCTGAGGCACCTAAATTTTTACTTGCCTGAAGATAGGTCAGATGAACTCCAGCCCTCCACCTCACCCCCTGTTGAAAGCTGACAACATAAGTCCTCTCTGACACAGCTCGGTCAGCTGTGTCTGTGCCCTGTGATACTGATGAGGACTGAGGTGCCTGTGTGGGATTTTCTGTAACAGTGGGACTGTAGGAGCCTAGATGAGCTCTTCCCTGAGCAGCTCTGCCTCCTGTGTCTCAAGCCACATTAAGGCTGGTGACAGCTCACATGTCTGGATACAGTGGTTTGTCTGATGGGAGAGGAAGATGCACATCTGGTCCTTAAGAGCATGTGTGCAAGTGCAGCACCAGCCAGTTCCTGGTCTCTGTGCCTCTCATGTGAGTTCCTTTAAGTGTGGGTCTCACCTTGTCTTATGATCTTCAGCTGCATAGGCAAACTGTGGTCCCTTCTTTTCTGTGATCAGATGCAGCTGTTTGGTGGTGGGAGGCTGCTGGAGATTTTTTGGCACCTGTATTGTTGGAGTGATGTGCTCTGCGAGTGCTTCAGAGTGAAGTGGGTGAAGAGATACCCAACGGGATGCATCTTGTGCTCAATTCTGCCGTCCATTAGCCAAGCAAGTCAAGCTCCCTCCAACTCTGAGAACTAAGTGCCCACTCCTTTTCTGATGAATCAGAGGGATTAGTAAACAACTGACCTGCAATACCGGTTCTTTATGTAGGGAGAAGGAGAAGTATGTGTATATCTACCTATGCTAGTCCTTCTCTCCCCTATTTGCTAAGCAGGAAACAAAGGAAGGCAAAAATACCAGGACATCATTTATCAGTGGCCCAAAACAGTGGAGAAAGGAGTTAAAAACTTGAAAGTTTGAATAATGCATATGGATTTATTTCAAGTGCCTTCTAATATTTACAAAATTACATGACACTTTGTTTCCTTTGTGCATTTTTTTCCCACAAGATCCAGACAGGGAGGCAAGTTTAGATTAAACAAACAACAATGAATTCTTCTGAACCTGTGCAGAAGACAGATCACCCCCTGACTACCACAGAGTTTTTTGGTTAAAAAAAATAATAATTCTGGGAGAGTTTTCAAGGAAACAAAAATCAAGCACATCCTCTATAGAAACCTCAGACAATTTTTGATGTCATTAAAACAGAACACGCTTCTAACTTTATTTTAATAATTCATTGTTTCATAAATAAAAACCAAACAAGTGTTCAGCAGAGAGATCTCTTTAAGGGAAGAAATAATAATTTATTATTTCTTTTGTAAGAAAAGGTCTCTCTACTGAACACACGTTTGTTTTTTATTTATGAAACAATGTATGAATTATTAAAATAAATCTGGAATTGTGTTCTGCTTAATGACATGAAAAATTATTTGAGGTTGCATATAGATGAGCTTAGCAGGGCTTTACTACCTACAAGCTTCAGTGCTACATTTTTCTAAACAAATCAAGAGTTTTAGAGCATTTAATAACCATTTAATTCTGGGATAAGTTTATTGTGATTTAAGCACAGTAATATATTCAATATGTCACCGGCTTGAAAGAAGCCGTCATGCTGGAGGTAACAATACATAGTAGAGATATAAGAAAAAAAAACAATTTAAATTGATTTTTGGAGCTGGCAGGCTGCAAGCCACTTTGCACTGTCTGCCTCAGTTTTCTTCATTTGCATGAGCTGAGGTATAAGCACCTCCAAAGGTTGGTGCCTGTGCCAAGTGCTGAGGCCGTGTTACTGGCCATGCTACATGCCATTTCCAGAGATGCAGCCCGGCTAGCCACAATGCAGCGCCTTCCTTGTGTGCTATATTTGGAAATGAGGTTTCTGCTCCAGGGCCCCATCCTTTGTAAAGCACTTAAGTGCATGCTTAAATGCTCATCTGCTCCGAGCCAGGAATGCTGATTTGCTGCGATTCTTGTTGGCACGGAGGGAAACAGCATTCAACCAGGGTCACCCCATGTTTCAGCTGCGAAAATCTCAGGGCACAAAAGGGGCTGGGGGAGGACATGGGGCTGTTCACAGCTTGTGTCACCCTCTCTACCATGAGCTTGGGCACTCAGTGATGCAGAGGTGCTTCCATGGGCAATGCCGACCCCAAGGAAGTTGTCAATGTGACCTGGAGACACAGTGATTTAGCACAGCACAGTGATTTACATTTAATATAAAGCTGCTCCCCACCTTTCTCATAGATGTTGAGAAGAATCTGCAGGTGAATCACATGCCCCCTAAGTCACTAGCACAAGAGAGCAAAAAACTGTGAAGGGTGAAGATGTTATGTAGCGAAAGGAGAGAAATACTACATTTTGAGAAAGAAGGAGAGCTTCACTGCCCAAATAGACTTTACACATTGGCACAATTGTTACCCTCTTGGTTGGACATTTCTAACATTCAGGCCACAGATTTCCTTGTGCCGGGGGCAGAGCACTTTTTCCCTTGGGCAAAGCAAATCAGAAAAAGATTCCTCTGCATTTGTAACAGTCCGTTTTTCACCAAATATCTTGTTTCCCCATCTTTTTCCAAGTAGAATACTGAGCTTATGAACAGCCATTCTTTTCATACAGATGGTAAGCAATCGTGACATGATACCCATGTGAAGTATTACAATCTCAAGACAAATTTGACTTTATTAATGAATGCCATAGCTGGTGGTGCATAGAGTTCTTGTGCTGAGGGATGTATCATTAATGTCAAAACAGTTATGGACATTAATTTATCCACTAATTGAGATGTGAGACTTGGGTCTCTTCATATTGTACTCTTATTTTTAATAAAGAAGGCTGCCTATTGGCTAGATCACCCCACAGAACTGGGAAACATTGGAGTACCACTAAGCTTGTGAGCCGGTGCCAGTCACTTGACATCTCTGTCTCCATTAACTCAGGTGAACATATCCTTACGATTAAAAATCTGGGACATTTTTGTGGCACTAACACAAAAAGCTAATGTTAATGCTTGAAAAGTGAGTCAGTGGCAACTTCAGACTCATCAGAGGCCCAAGAACATGTACGAGTGGAGAATATTTTACCACCAGTGACTTACAGTATTGAGAATTTACCAAGAAACAGGAATGTCACTGCCATTCACCATGAGTAAAGTGAAAATATTCTTTGTATCTAAATTCGATTGGACTTTTTTGTTCCAAAGAGTGTTCATCACAATTGAATGTTCATTTCACTTCATTGTGTGTTCCTAGTAAGTGTGAAAAAAATTCTACTCAGACCAGCAGTACATCTTAAAAAATGTTCTGTAGGTGCAAAAAGTAAAATATTTTGGGTAGCAAAATTTAAAAAAAAAAAAAGATCTTTCTGTGAAAATGGCTTTGTAGTTGACATGTGAAAAACAGCGTTATCCTGGTTCAGCTTGAAGTTATATTCTCTTTAGAGTTGACTCACATGAAAACTCCAAGTAATATCTGTCCAAGTAATATCGTCTACATTTGCTAGGCTGTGATTGTTACTGTCAGCCGATTTCTTTGAGGGCCTGAGGTGGAAGGCACCATGTGGCTGTGATGCGCTGTTGTAAAGCTGTGATTCTGACAGCAGAATGTTAATCTGAAATGTGACTCTGGAATTACTGCTGCTCCTGCTCCTTCCTTCCCCTCCTCTGAAATACATAGAAATCAGATGCTTCTCTTTCTTTTATCCCCAGCTCCCATGCTCTCAGTTCTACTGAGGTAGAAAATAACTTAAAATGCTTCTGAAATTGTATTTTCCAAGGGATTTCCTAGTGCATCAGGCTGGCATGCATCAAATGGGTAGAAACAGAAATCTGTCCCTTGTCTGGAACAGCACAGTGAACACTTATTTTCTGTGAATTAATCCTGACAGAGGATAGATGTCCCTATCTTTTCTCCACCTCCCCACTCCTCCCAAATATCTCTAATAATGTCTCTTTTTCTTTTTTTTTTTTTTTAAAACTAACTTTCTGAGTCAACTTGGAACAGTTAGTGACATCCAGTTGCTGACCTTGGCCCAAAATGAGCCTTTTACACATGAAGCTATGCATTTGTGCCTGTGCTTTGCCACAAAGCTAATCTCTAGTAAGCACACTTCAGAGGCTACAGTATGCAAAAACTCTCTCCTAATGGTGACATTTGGAAAACCTGGTTTTGTTGTTTGTTTTTTTTTCTCTTTAATTGCAGGTAGCTGCACTCACCGTGGACTGCTGAATGTTAGCCAGCCCTATATTGTAAAGCTGAACTGGAGAGGATTTTCCTACAAATATGGTTCCTGGGGTAGAGATTACTCTCCCTCTAACCCAGAGCAGGAAGTCTATTGGGTTGCACCATTGAACACGGATGGGAGATACTTGGAATACTACAGAATTTACAATTCCTTTGATAATTTGCTGCTGTTTAAACCCATGTATGAAAGTAGAATAACATATGGGGAAGGAAGTGGTGCTGCCCTCTATAATAATTTTTTGTACTATCATGCTTATAATTCAAGATATATGGTGAAGCATGATTTAAAAAGAAACACCCTGGTTTTGAGGAAGGAACTTCCAAATGCTGTTATCGGTAACCGTTTCTCTTATGCAGGTGTATCATGGCAAGACATAGATTTTGCTGTGGATGAAAGTGGGTTATGGGTAATATATTCAACAGAAAATAGTATGGGCAACATTGTGATTAGCAAACTCAATGAGACCACACTTGATGTGCTAAATACTTGGCAGACAAGACAGTACAAGCCATCTGTTTCCAATGCTTTCATGGTATGTGGTGTTCTGTATGCCACAAGGCCAATGAACACTAGGAAAGAGCAAATCTTCTACACGTATGACACGACTACTGGCCAAGAAGGCAGAATTAATGTCATTATGGATAAAAAGCTAGATACAATCCAGAGTATCAATTATAACCCCACAGATCAGAAATTGTATGTTTACAATGACGCTTACCTTCTAAGATATGATGCGGCCTTTCAGCCTTAGTTTAAGTCACTTTCAGCAGTGACATAAGCATGCCATAAAACTGGCAGCAACTAAAATGAGAGATCTGATACATCTTTAGACAATGCTATTACCAGTTTAGGGTTCATCTGGTCTCATGTACCGTACCTGTGGGTGTCAGACGTATTGCTTATACTCTTCAAAAGAATTGCCAACTCTGGTCAGCAGTATTGCTGGCAGCAGTGTTTGACAGTACTGGGTTCTTTAGGTTTTGATTGGTGTTTATTACTGTTTGGTGCCTCTAAGGGTAGATTTACTGCATAGGTTTAGTGCATTTTGTTCACAGAAACTGATGGGCACAACCTATCTATTGACTGAGAAGCTAATTGTCCACTTATGTGCATTTGTCAGTGTAACACAGGCAAGTCACCTAGAAACTGAGAATGAATATCCACTTGTCTTCCTCAGAGTGAATTAAAGCCTCAGAGATATTAATCAAAGAATTAAAATAGTACAGGAAGTAGACTTGGTCAGAGGACAGTAACTTGTCTGTTAGGTGGAAGCAGCAGTATCTGGCTCAAGGGTTTGGGAAAGAGGGTAGAAATGCACTTTGCTGTTTGAAGTCATACCATGAGGAGGGAGGAGAAGTCATCGAGGCAGTGATGGAGCTCTCTGCCCTCACTATCACAAATGCAGTGGGACAGCTGCCCCTGGGGCCTCACCTCAGCTCAGTCATCTCTCAAGTAGCTGCAGCAACAGGTTGGCTTCCTGAAGCAAACGTGGAGGCAAAACCGACAGCAGGGCTTTCCCTGACTTTGTCTCTTTCCCACTCTGCTGCCCTTAGCAACTCCATGTGCCTAGACCTGGCCTTATGAATGGTCTTACTTCATCTAGCCATGTTTTGTGGTCACCATGGCTCCATTTTCCTGGCAGTACAGTGCAGAAAATACTGTTTTCCTTTCCTTATGTTCTTGTAAGGTGATGCAAATCCTTCCCTTGACTTTATTGGCCACATGCAGCTCTTAGGTGTAAATCATGCATTGCCATAGAATGACAGCCCTGTTATTTAATGTGCCTCTATTCAGCATTTTTGCCATTTTCTAATTAGCTTCCTGAGAGCCTTGTTAGCGTACAGTCTAGTTTGTTCCCTGGGTAATTCTGTCTTACAGCAAGGTAAGAGGTCTTGTGGAAAACAGAAGTCTGGTCAAACTAGTTGGATATATGAAGTGGGTTTTTTTAATGGGTATTGCATAACAGTTTCTGAGTGTGTGCACTGTAACAATGTCTTACCTTCCCCATGCCAGAAAGCAGGCTAAAATACTGAAATTCAGAGCTTTATGATGATGAAGAAAGCAGTTTCTGTGGTTCATTTTCTTCTGTTACCTATGCAAACATGTCTGTGTCCTCTGATATTCAAAATCAGTATGTATCCAAATGATCCAAATGATTGCTTTTCTTTTAATAAAAAAATATTTCAAAGAATCTCAGCCTTGTAAAGCTGTTTGTGACAAATAGGTAACTTCTGGGATGCAACAGGAAGCCAGGGCATCAAATGTTTGAAACAGGAGCATTGCATTCACTTGGGCTCCATGTGCTTAAACAGCTCTGGGAACAATGCAAAGGTGTGAATCAGTATGTCAACAAGTATATAAGAGGAGCTTTATTTCCCCACACAGAAATATGTTACCTGGTTAGGTAACGTATCTCCACCAAGCTGAGATGTTACTCGAGACATTAGAGGCTGATGAACTGATGGCACATTTTGAAGCCAGGTGCTGCCACTTATCAGGTATCAGCATCTGTTTCTTGAAAACCTGTGAAATGAACTTGAAAGCCGTGGAGGCATTGATGCAGTAATCTGATCAGTCAGCACAGGCAAGGCTGCTGTGTGAATAATCTGTAACAGCTCAAGTAAGGATTTGGCTAAGAAAGAAAGAAGAAGAAAATACTGCAATTTTTCCCCCCCCTCTACATCTGTGTATGTGTCATGGAAGGTGAGCAGCTTTCCACATTCTATCAAGAAATGCCATCAGCATGGACCTTGAGGCTCCTCAGCTCGCCATCATTTAGGGCAAGAATTGAAGGTAGCATGTATTTGACAAGTTCTGGTGAATTGATTGTGATTCTCAAGTCCTTCCTGGGGATAGGTCCTTGTGGTCTAGCCTTCTCCCCTTTGGAAAGAGCAGTTGGCCTGGGCTGAAGTCTCCCATGGTGGCAGTGGAGGTGGGGATGCTGTGGCTGCCCACCATGCTTGGTTGCATTGTGGCCCAGACCTTGTGTGACCTGGCACCGTGCTCCAGCTGGACCTCCCTGAGGTGGCCCAGAGGTAGGAAAATAGTGGCAGCAGCCATCTCTTCACAGGGCCACACAAAGTTGCTGCAGAGAAGATAAAACACAATCGGGTTAGACCTTGGTAGCTCAGTACCAGAAGGAAAGCAGAAACATCCTTGCACTTATAAAACTTTAAAATATCTTGTGTGGAGGGGCTGGGTCATGGAATCATAGAAAGTATTGGGTTGGAAGAGACCTTTATAGGCCATCTAGTCCAACCTCCTTGCAGTAAGCAGGGAAAATAAAAACTGACAAGTCCGTTTTGGTCCAGGACTCATAGTTGTAGAGGGCCACGAAGCTGGTGACTCCACCAGCCAGCGCTCTGGCATGCTGTGGCAAGGTGACTGTGTTGGAGGTGTTGAAGCCTCTGAAAAGCTTGGACTCAGTGGCTGTGGGCCCGAAGGAGCAGCTGGAGGTGTGATGGGCATCAGGGGCAGCTGTCTTGCTGGGCATCTGCGAGGCCAGGTACCCCTCATGGTGAGTGTTGTTGGTGGGCTCAAGGTTGTTTTAGTCCTGGCAAGGCTGAGCTTGTCCTTTGATTTTGGTCCCACACTAATATTTCTCAGGCAGCTGGTGCCAGGGTGCAGCAGGGGCTCCCTTGGCACCTATCAGGGCAGGGCCTGGCAGCCAGGGCCCATCCCACCGAACCAACCAGGAGAGGGGGAGCTGGGGGACACCAGGGCAGTCCCAGCCCAGGACATTGGGCATCTCTCTGGGGATGGGGATGGGGAAAGGTCGAAGCTGGGACAGAACATGGACCCACGGGTGGATCTGGCTTGGCAGTACCTATGGCTGGGCAGGGGAAAGGTCGAAGCTGGGACAGAACATGGACCCACGGGTGGATCTGGCTTGGCAGTACCTATGGCTGGGCAGGGCAAGGCAGGGCTGTGGGTAGCTGGAGACCAGCCCTGCTGGTGCATTGGTGGGGCAGGGGCTGATGGCCCTTGAGGGGCTGACATGGGGTCCTGGGCAGGGTGGGAGGAAGCCCTAGGGAGTGGGCGGAGTGGGCAGTGAGGCCCATAAGTGCCCTGGGGCACTGGAGGCCAGCAGGGCTTCTGTCGATAAGAAGCTCTACAGAGCTGTAGAAATATTGTTGTCTTTTTAAAATCAGAAAATTAAAGGCATGAAATTACTATATTCCAGCCCTTGGCCTATTGATTTGGCATCTCCCTGTAGAGGTTTTGAGGTATATAAACAATATTGAACATAAATAGTACCTGCCACAGAGCCTGAATGAGAGGACATCAGTCGCGTGGTGACACAGGGAACTGCAGTACAGGGACTTTGATGTAATTTCGTTGATGAGTGGTTTTCACACCGGCTAACTTGAGGCACCTAAGGCGGGAGACTCGGCTCTGATCGGTGCAATGACTGCATGTGGGGAGAGAGGGACCTTCTGCAAAGGAGCACTTCAAGAAAGGGTAGTAATACATCTTTTCACTTCTTCCATTAGACTTGTCTTTTCAGGCCTTGGATGAATGTGG
>NW_010157798.1:74828-119986 GCF_000695765.1 Mesitornis unicolor
GTTAAAATCAAAATGTGTTCTTGAGCTGGTCATTTCACTTAACCTTGGGCAGGCTTCACTCTTTGTCCCTGTTGTCTCCTCTCCTGTAGTTGGTGCTACTTATGCTTTGTTTGAGGGTTGTTTCCTCCTCTCCTTCCTCCTCGGACATGGACAATTCTCACCCCCATGCTTCCCAGCACAGGCTGTTACTGGTTTGGTGGCTTCATACCAGACATCCTGCAGTGACATGTTTTGCTCTGACCCTTTTCACCCAGGCTTTTCAGACATCCACTGACCTCATTCCCCCCAGTGTGTTCAAAGTGACAAATTCATCCTCTTCTGCCTTTTGCAGTCCTTTTTGGTCCCACTCTCTGTTTAACAAGTTTGATACAAGCTCTTCTTTGGACCAGGACTTTCACATCCTTCCCTCTCAGCAACCCTGTTACCTGGGCCTTCCTGCTTTGCTGCCTAAGCAATGTCAGTCTCCTTCATCCTCCTGTTCCCTTGTCACACACCCTTCCCTTTATCCCACACTGACACTTTTCTCTGGGATGCCCTCTCTGAACAGATCTATCAGCCTTCCTGGGCTCCTATAAATTTCTCACAAATTTCTCTGTGAAGCTCCTGATAAATTGCCAAGTGACTATAGCTAACTTGTTGCCTTCAGTAGGAGACTGGTATTTATTTGCATCATGTATTCAATTAGCTGGCACATGTGAGCATAAAGCTGGCACATATAAACTCTCTTATTATTCATTCCCATATGTCACTCCCTCGCTCTCTGTTACATTCACTTGTTGTTTCTTGTCTTAAATGGAGATTGTATGTTCCTCAAGGGAAATACCTGTCTTTTAGTTTGGGGTAGTACAGCGCCTAGCACAACAGGCTGCTACCTTCCTCCTCTCTCCTAGATACTTCTAAGCAACAAACAATAAAGAGCAGCAAGAGCTGGCCAGGGATTGTTGCATGCATCTGTGTTTTTGTCTGAATTTTCATGCATGCTGCTACGTGTGCTGCATATAAATTGGCTTTGAAAAGTAGGCAAACAATATGCTTCCAGACAACTGTGTAAACATTCTGTTGGAAACTGTTTCAGTAGCTATGCGCACATAATGTAGTTACAATGCATCCCTAATTTTGTACCATGTGGGGTAGGATCACTCTTCCTCCTGTAAATATTTGATTTCTTTCCTTTCTTTCTTTGCGTTTTTGTGACTGCACAACAGTTGCTCCCTGAAAGCCAGAGACCAATGGCACAAGTGTGTACCATGCACAAAGCCTGTAGCCCCTGATCTTTTTCATACTGCCAACCAACCTGGAATTTTGCAGGACTAATAGGACAAAAATCCTTCTCCTTCTAATAAGACAAAATGCTTGTTTTGTGGCTGAGCAGGGTTTGGAGAGATGAGAATTAAGGAATCACAACACTATTGTTTGTAAAAGTGAGCTCATATGAGGCCAAATGTGTGTGTCTAGCAGGAATCCCGTCTTCCCCTTTGCTTGCTGGGCTGCTGCCAGTTCGCAAGCTGTTAGCCACGTACGGGGAAGCTGCATAGGCAACTGTTCTTGTGAGTCTTTAGGGAATGGCTCCTGCCACTAGCCTACGTTCTTTGGGCCAGTTGGGCTGTACTTGGCCTTGGGCCATGGGTGAGGGTAAATCTGGCTTTAAACCATTGCTCTTTCTCAGCAATGAGCCTGGAAAGTGGTGGCCCAGCCCCCAGCACAGCAGCTCCCAAACTTCTTTATCTTCTGCCTGCTACATGTGGCTCCTAGGGAGTAGCAGGACACAACCATCTCTGACATACATCTCCCTGCCTTTGATAAGTGTATCATGCTGAAGAGGATACTACTATATACCTAGTGGACCCATCGATGGCAGAAGGTATCACTGGAAGAGGACATCTGAGTGTGCTGCTTTTGGCTGGGACTGAGCAGAAGAGTGGCAAAATCCTGGAGATCTACTACCCTCTGCCTGAAGGCAAGATCACAAATGTCTGAGCTGCCCTTGACATCTGTTTGTGTTATCTGTTCTTTAAAACCTCTAATGATGGAGATTTCGCAGTCTCCCTAGGTGGCCTCTTTGGGCACTTAACTACTCTCAAAACTGGGAAATTTTTCTTTGCTGCAAATTAAGTGGATTTAAGGAGATAAGCATGACTGTGGTGCTGATACCAAAGGCTTATCTGCCCCAGTGTTCTGCACATAACAGTTGCCGACAGCAGAGTCTTCAAAAAGCATATAGGAGCAGGGGAAAGATGCAGTGATAATCCTGCTACTGGACTTCCCTAGCCTGAAGTTTGAGAATGTTTTATTGGTCTGTCTGCAACAGACTCAAAGCACAGTTAACTTTCATCTGGGTAAGAATAATTTACATAGTGGAATATGTTTTTCATATATCTATGAACTTGTCTGTTTTCTAGATAAAGCAAACTCAGTTTCCCACCCCTTTCTCCTAGGTCATGTTTTCTAAACCTTGTAAAATCAGTGTTGATCTCTCCTTTCAGTTGACCTTTTCATCATCATTGAGGAGAATGGTCTGTTTACCTCTAATCCCATGTATAACACTTTGAACTGGCACCATCTTTTGTATTGCTGATGGGTTTAGGCATCACTTGGTTTGAAAGGAAAGCACTAAGGAGCCAGGAAGAGAAGAAACAATAAAAAGGCTAACACCCTATCCCAAGCAACTCTCTTGAACATGGAGATTCCCAAGGTCTGCCTCCTATGTCTGTGTTCATGAATGCTGTGCATGAGATACACATAAACTGTCTAAAGTATAGGAACCAGCCCTGGGACTCCTTCATCAGACAGACACAGAAGAACTGTGCTGTCATTATCCCTCAGGTTCCAGTGATCTTGCGCTCCTGTCTGCATAGTAAAACAGTTTTCAGAGGAGAGATGGAGAATTTGCACCCAAACCCCACACCCCAGCTCCTGTATTATTTGCTGATGGTGTTGTAATGAGAGTTGAGAGCTATATGGATTTGTACGGGATTTGGCTGTAGCTCCTAGTGTTGCAATGGCAACTTACTGGGAGATTTCAGTCTTTGGCATTTCCTTCTGGCTGGCTCAGAGTGTCGGTTGTTCAGCATCCTCTTCTTAGAAGCCCAGGTCTCTCACTGGATTGCATGGGGAACTGAGGATACGTCTGTGCCCTGTGGTGCAATTCCTTACAGTGACACTTGAGTGCTGGCCCTAAGCCTAGATGATGTAAAACCGCCAGTGCCTCTTGGACCAAGGACAGAAATCTCTTTGCCGTCTTTCATTTGACAGTATAGACAGCTTCTTTAAGCTGAAAAATAGGGTAGCTGTTTTAGTACGATGCTAACATGAGCACTTGGCTAGCAGGCTATGCTAATGTGACTAACTTGCTTCCAGAGTGCAAGCACTGTGCCACAGAAAGGACCCAGCTTGTTTAAAAATACCTCATAAACCCCTCTGTGCAGTGCGGTGTGGGTCCATCGCAGTTTACTCAGTGCTCACAACTGGAGGCGGGAATGCCTTGTTTGCCTTTACCTAGTGAGCCATAGCTTTCTTAACCTACTGGGTTCTTGGCAAATTTTACATGTATCTGTGTGACTCAATTGATTAGCTCCTGATCTGTAGTCAGGGTAGGCCAAAGAAGGCTCTGGAAAGACTGAGGCGACAGAGGATTTCTGCTATTGCCTGTACGATGGAAGATCAGTGGCATAAATAAAGAACTCAGGTTCTTGATGTTTATGTGGGAAGCACACACATAAGCTGCACAAATCATTACCATCTGTATTAAGAACAGACCCCAGAGCATTAACCTGTTCTGTTAGTTGCTTGTGCTGGAAATACTGTTTATGTTAGCAAAGCTGAGGTACAAATCCTTCTTATGCATAATGCAAGATATTTTATACATTTGTCAGGAAAGTAATTTGAAACATTTTGAATGGAAACATTCTCTGCTCAATCGTTTTATTGTGATGAAAAATACCCCCAAGAAACAGTGACGTTAAAGATGCTGGGTCTTTGGAACTCAGGAAAGTTTGGAGTGATCAAATACAACTTGATTTAACATTTTTTGCATCTCCCTTTTTGGTGTGTTTTAAAGGGGGAAGAGATTCGTTTGGCTTTTTAAATGGGAATAATAATGGTTAGCTCATCGTATAGTGTCTTTTATCTGTGGGACACAAAGTCTTTCACTAACAGTAATTTAGCATGGAAACCTCGATGTGAAGAAAGGGACTATACAATAATACTCCTCATATTCATGCTAAATTTTATGCCTTTATAAATGGGGAAGAAGAAAAAGTCAGTTGGAAATTGTGAAAGACCTCTTTATCTGCAAAGCATTTATTTTATAACTTCCCTCCCTTTAAGGGATGTGTAGCTTTGCAGAATGGGGGACAGTCAGATTTCTGTAGGTCAGATGAAGTGCATTCATCTGGGCTTTTGCCTCTGTGCTGACTATTGGAGTCTTTTCCCTTCGAGCAACCTGAGTCCCTTAAAAACTTTGGGGTACAGTCTGTGCAGCTGTATGCCCTGCCACGCAGGACAGGAACTGGGATGGGGATTGGTACGGCTTCTAGCATTACCAGCTCCTGCAGGGATTTCTTAGTGTAAATCTTTGGGAACTGGATTATGTTTTGGAAGTGATTCTTTGATGTCTTCTTATTGAGGGCCTGGGGGCTTTAACCATGTGTCTGTTCTCTGTGGAAGATGGGAAGCATTTTCTCTTTTCCTTGGCTCAGACTAATTTCTGCTTTTCCCTTTGTATTGGCAGTGAGAGAAATGGCCCAGAGAAATACAGAAGTGCTTCTGCAGGCACAGAAACAGGCTCAAGGAGGATTGCAATTATTACTCTTATTCTGATTTTCTGGAGTGATGTCCAGAACATGAGGTGATGGTCACAGCATAAGAACCTCAAGACACAAGAATGATCTGTTGATTTTTAGTTTTATTTGGTGTTGACTCTTCATGTTTCCATATGGAGAAATATGAGCGAGGAACCTCTTTCTGTTGCAAAGCAGCTTTCCTAAAAGCATTTTAATATAGTTAGATTAATAAATCTGCAGCTTTTTAAATGAAGCTATTCGTCTCCTGGAAATACAATTGTAGATTCACAGGCAGATCACAAAAAATGCATCTTTATAACCCTAAGAAAAACAATTGGTGCTGTCTATATTGTAAGGGAAGTAGGTCTGAGTACAACCAGTAGATTGACTCTAGTCCATACTAGTGTGAATTCCCAGTTCTTTTCATAGAATAAACAGAATCACAGAATGGTTTGGGTTGGAAGGGACCTTAAAGATCGTCTAGTTCCACCCCCCTGCCATAGGCAGGGACACCTTCCATTAGACCAGGATCCTAAAAGCCTCATTTGGCAAATCTCCTGTCCAACCTGGCCTTGAACACTTCCAGGGAGGGGGCATCCACAGCTCCTCTTGGGCAACCTGTGCCAGTGTCTCACTACTCTCACAATAAAGAAATTCTTTCTAGTATCTAGTCTAAATCTACCCTCTTTTAGTCTGAAACTATTATCCCTCATCCTATCACTAAATACCCTTGTGAAAAGTCACTATCCAGCTTTCTTGTAGGTCCCCTTCAGGTACTGGAAGGTCGCTATTAAGGTCTCCCTGGAGCCCTCCTCTTCTCCAGGCTGAACAACCCCAACTGTCTCAGCCTGTCTTCATAGGAGAGGTGCTCCATCTCCCTGATCATCTTTGTAGCCCTCCTCTGGACTCGCTCCAACAGGTCCTCATCCATCTGATGCTGAGGGCCCCAGAGCTGGATGCAGTACTCCAGGTGGGGTCTCATAAGAATAGAGAAGAGGGAGAGAATCACCTCCCTTGACCTGCTGGCCATGCTTCTTTTGATGCAGCCCAAGATACAGTTGGCTTTCTGGGCTGCAAATGCACATTGACGGCTCATGTTGAGCTTTTCATCAACCAACACTCTCAAGTTGTTCTTCTCAGCACTGCTCTCAATCCATTCTCCACCCAGCCTGTATTTGTTCTTGAGATTACCTCAACCCAGGTGCAGAACCTTTTATTGCTAAGTCTTGAAGGAATCTAGTTAGAGAGTTTCCGAGCAAAGGCAGGGAGTGAGGAAACACCATGTGAATGCCCAGCAGTCCAGCATAATTTCTTGTTCTCCATTATTTAGTAGTACAGATCTTCTAGCACATAGCTTCAGCTTGCAGCATGGGGACTTTATGACTCACAGGCAGGTCATGGATATACTTCTTTGCTGCTGAAGAAACTGAGTTCCATATGAAATATATCTGGAAAATATGAGCTAGATATTTTTTTCGCTAGCAGCCCATGGTGGGGCTTTGGACAGGATATCCTAAGTAGTGTGTTCAATGTAGTATGAAGATTATATTAACAGGATAAAAAGGAAAGCTGTAAATATAGAGATGTTGGAACACTGAAAGAAGTTTTTCAATGGCTTCACTTTGATTGTTTTTGGGGTGAACAAATAACAAAGAGAGACCTCAAAGTTTCTAGCCTCATAGTCTTCAAGAGAAATAGCACTTGAACAAAATTTCTTGGCACTTAAATACTTTATTAAGTAAGCTTTTAGCACATTTTTCCTTTAAATAAATAGTGAGTGTGCACACCTTGTAAAATAAATTCACAATGTACTTTTGGCCAAGAATTATTTTGTACCCATAAATCACACAAGTTTATTTCATACAGTGAGAAATGCTGTTAATTGAACAATGCAGGGTTTAGTGGTAGCACCTGTGGAGCACTCCCAGGAGTTAATCCTTCACGTATCTTGGTGAGGAATCATTTACAGCCTACAACAGGGTGAAAGCCATCCTGCATTAGCCCACATTGTAAAAAAGCTTCTACTTTTGGGAACAAAATGTAAGATAAGTGGTACCATAGGTACTAGTGGCTGTGCTGACAAGATGTCAGTTTTACTGCTGAAATAGGGTGCTCCAAAGAGCACCACTTAGTTGTAGACACTGCAGACATGATCAGCAGAAAAGTGCTTAATGTGCTGAGAGCTGGAAAGAGATGATGGTTAAATGGAGCAAAAATTGCCATTTTGTACCTGACTCGTCACAATCCTGCCTTCGTTTGCAACTGTATTGTGTCATCAAACCATGTGCAATCCATGGAGTTTCAGCTGCATGACTCCCATTAACTTTAATCAGAGTCAGGAGAATAAACTGCTGAGCAAAGCACTCTGAAAATGTACCCTTCCATTCTTAACAATTATATTACTCTGCTTTGTGTGGTGGGGAATCTTTAAAAGGCAGAGCTGAATGCTCCGTCATTTCAGTACCTGCTCTTTGTGCAAAATGAAATCAGCACTGTTCGTAGCCTGCTCCCTACCACGGTCAATGACTGATTTCAGTACGCAAATGACCAAATGGTTGACTTCAGCATTTCTCTACATGAAACATAGATAAAAATCTGTCAGGGAGACCTCAGTTGTGTTCTGTGTGTGTGCGTGAGGTTATACAGGATGGAAAGGCTGTTTAGGAAATTTCACTGTTGTCATCCTTTAATGAAAATTGTTGCCAGGATACTGTCAAGTCGTACAGGATAACTGTGGCTGCGGTAGTTAGTGTTAAAGAGATGAACAAATACCAGCAGTCAGAACCAGTAACACATATTTGAAGCTAGAGCAGAGGTCCAGGTGCAAGGTGATGAACTATGGCAAGCATGTAAATCCCAGGACGGTCCATGCAAACAGCCCTACAGCAGTCATGCCTGTGAGATGCTGAAAATCCTCAACCCTCATTAGTGTCAGTGACAGAGAGATATGGCTGCTCAGAAACCCAGATAGGCAGTGAGCATGTAGAGCTGGCATCTAGCCCTCTTGCTGTATATGTGCTTCCTGGCTTTTATGCCCAGGCTCAATTGTTCTGAGTAAATAATCGCTCTCATTTACAAATCTGCATTTTGAATAATTTCCCCAGCGTTCAAACACACCCCAACCTTTTACATGACCCTCAAAGTGCAGATAAAACCACAGAGATTTCCTGTGGGAACTTAAAAAAAAACAATAACCGCAAACTCCTCTGAAGGACAGATAAAAATGTGGTGAAAGTTTCATTAGCAACAAACTCTAGCCCTTTTAGTTGCACCAGCAGCCATATTTTTTGTTCAGCGGGACAGTTTTTGCACAGATGTCAAGTTTTGCTACTTGAGGAATGTGAAAATGAGAACAGAGTTTTCAATGCAGTCGGATCAGTAGGCATAATCAGATCTCAAGACTACCATTCCTTATCCAGATAAACAGTAATTCTTTACAATGAGCTCTGAAGTGTACCATGTTCCCATTTACTTAGACACGCAGTGCTTATAGTGGGAACCATTGAAAAGCGTTGTCCTGCATTATCTAAGGGATTTTGAAGGAAATGAAGTAAATCTGCTTTACAATACATTGTTCCTGCAAGGAAAGATCTCACAGAATCTAATCTTTTTTTCATTCATTTTTAGTGTGGCCTGCACAACAGAGGCAGCTCTTCAGCATCATTTGTATGATAATAGCATTATTTTGTCCCAGATATGGAGCAGAACTCAAGGACCTCCACAGTCACATCAGGGGGATTGTTCAGTCCAGACAAGGGGGAGGCAATTGTGGGGGGAACATGTCCAAACGTGGTGAAGTGAAGTGAATTTCAAATATTACCGTTAAATCGTTACATTACCTTTTTCGGCTGCCACTAAAAAGCCTTTTCAGCAAGAGGAACATTTGGCTTCTCATGGAATTTCTGCCAGACCATAATAAACTGAGCTTTTCCAAGAGACTTAGTCTCTTGAACGTCACCTGTCTGCCTAATCCTGGACTGCAATAGAGTGTTAGGGAGTCAATAAATGCCTAGCCTCAAAACAGAGATCCTTTTCAGTGTGCATGGGTAATTAAAGATAAACTTCTGGGAATTCTGAGGAAGTCACTTAGACCTTAATTTAGGTCTAGAGCTGTCTGAGGTGCATAATAGTACTGTGCCTGAACCCACAGATGTTCCAGAGGGATCCATGCTTCCTATCTGTTAGCCATGATTGATACCCAAGAATATCTCACATGGTCCTAAATACCCATGTGAGACTAGCCAAAAACTATTTTATTAATGTTTTTATTCATTTATAGGATTGGTAGAGCTCTAAAGTCTTCAGAATGGGTTGCTGTCTGAGATTTAGGAACACTACTTCCTTTTGTTCTTTCTCTGTGGATTTTTCAGGAAGCCCAGGGTAATTGGCCTTCTAATTTAGGCACTTCATTGGGATGTCTGAAGCTGGCAATGTGAATCCCACATGTGCCAGTTAGAGCACTGCCTGGGCTTCCATGAGTGAAACTAAGTATCCTATGACACTATAAAGAGTAGTTTTATTTTAACAGAGCAAATGATTTGGCATGGATGTTTTAATTATAGAACTTAACCCACTTTTCCTTTTTGTAAAACATTAGCAAATAGCTCATGAAGTAGCTGATGTGACTGGCTGTGGCTCATAGTTCTCTCAGTGTGATGAGTCTGCTGTGAATATTTGAAGTCTGCACTTTCTATCATACTGCAAAGCAACATGAATCAGATAAAGTGGGATGTACTTTATGCATCTTTATCAATCTACAAGATGTATTTAAGCTAGTTGAACAGTCACTGTCCATAGAAAGAGTTAGGCAGTGCCCAACTGTGATTCATCCTCTCCTTAAGGAAAAGCATGTAATAATAAAAATAGATAGGCTCTGGAGTATTGTGGCATGTTAACTGGATTAGATTAAACAAGTGGAGTGGCCCACTCTGGTATTTTTGAGGCCATTTGAAGTGCTTTAGGGTGTACTGCCTTGCCTCTATCTGGTCTAGTGAGGCACATTTCCTGTAGCCTCTGTGTCACATATGCCTCTTTTTGGTCACCTCAAATGGCCCTAGGTGTTTACAGTGTGGGCAACTGAATCCCTGAAGTCTCTCAGTCATCATGTGTGACGTGTTGCACTTTCCAAGCTCAAGTTGTTTACCTTTTCCAGATTCAAGTAGTTTATAAATAAAATGTTTAATTGATTGTTTGGTGTCATTGCACCTTAATTTAGCCTGGGGGGATTTGCAGAAACCTTAGTCGCTCTCCTCCAACCTCTGAGGTGAAACGTGACATCATGGTCAATAATACTAGAGATTTCTTTATCTGATCAGATGTATGTGTTTACTCTAGGTTGTTCTCAGTACCTTTATAAACTCTCTTGGCTGTATTCACTTTGCCACTTGGAGGAAGCTCACCTCAGATGTAGAGGCATGCATCCTGGACATCTATGTGTAAGTTGAATTTGAAGTGTTACATTTGAAGGAAATTAAGTTGGATGAGATGAACATGACCCAAGGGTTTTGTTTCTAATGAGAATATAGCAAGTAATAGAGCTTGCAACTTGAGAGCTGAGTAAAAAAAAAATTGTGAGAATAAATCCTAGCTCTCTTCACATCAAACTGGAGCATCTCTCTTTCTTTTCTGAAAGAAGATGCAGAGACCCAAAAATAACATGATTTGCTCCATACGGCATAACTAAAATGCATCATCAAGTAAAACCACATGTTCCACATACGGTTGAATCCCCTTATTTTTAAATGAGGTCAATTTTGATATGAAAAAGCCATTTCAAAATAAAAAATGCAAAAGACTGCTTTTGAAAATGTTGAAATGAAATGTTGTGCCATTTTGAAAGTTTCATACAGATAAAATGTCAAATAAATGCAAATCAAATTTACATAGTTTCTATCATGTGTAAACAACATATTTTATCAAGTCTATTATTCACCTATATTTTCAGGATAGCTCTGTTTCTGCTGTGTGAGCAGGCAACTTATAAAACTAGCACAGTGTGAATTCAGTTATAAGAAGAAGATGACAATTAATTCTCTGTGACTCTCAACACTGTAAAAGAATGACTGAAAATTCAGCTGCCATAATACTTATGTTAAAAAGGTTGGCTGTATAATGATTTTTACTGAATAGACTGTGAATGGAAACTAATTTTGACTTCTAAAGAAATAATTTTGGAGTATGTTTTTGCTTGAACTGAAAACAAGACCAAACTGAACTTGACATACAAGATAAAGGTGAGGTCTAGTCCTCCTATTTTATGTATTTAACTTTAGCTTAGATTTTAAACTGCTTGTTAAATGATCCTTCTATAGTAAATACCTAAGTTTTTATATGGATGGCCTCTGTGCAGATGTTTGGGAATAAGTGTTTCTGAAAAAAACTCCGTAAAATTATGTAGTCCATCTACATTTGGTCACTTGAGTTAGACAGATCATCTCTCTGTTGAAGCCTTCACTTTTTCATATTTGCTGTGTAGAGACTGAAGCACTTTATTTAGGAGGACTGCCTTATCGTAAGCCCAATATTTAACACTTAAATTAGAGGCCAGGATCAGCCAGATCTATTCTATTTCAACAGCCTAATGACATAGTTTCCAGCCAACTGGTGAGCATTAGAAGGGCTATAGACATCTATATCGTGCATGTTCCTATAATGGTGGCCAAGTATGACAGCATGATTTGTGTAGTCCCTCTTTCCCCCTGCTCTAAAACAAGCCAGTAGCCAGTGGAAGTCCAGCATTCATGTATGGGATCCTTTTTGGGTGAGCATTAGTAGCTTTGCAGAGTGCAGATGACTTGTTAGCACCATGTGATGTTGCTGAGATAAGGAGGAAAAGAAATGGAAATGAAAACTTTCTGTTGATGTGCACACCGCTTCTTAGCTGTGGCCTAAAACTTCTGCAGGAATTTTGTGCAGGAATTAGGAATTCCTATTTTTGGCAGTGCTGCCTTAAATTACGGCACCATAAGGCTCAGGTTCTGGGCCCTTCCTTCAAAAGCAGCCTCGCAGCCAAATAGGTCAGACTTACTGAGCAGTGGCTCTGGAAGTCTGGAAACTCAGATGAAGTGAATCCACACATCCTGCTCAGGGAGACAGTCTCACTGCCTGTAAAGAGAGTGTCTCTGCTACACATGCTCGCAGTTCCCATGGCCTCCAGCATCCTTAAGACACCACTGATTTCTGGAGTGAGTTTCCTATATGACTTTGGACAAGTCACGCTTTGGTTTCCTCATCTGTAGGCTGGGGATTATATTGCTGGAATGAATGGGGGCTAAAATCACTGATGTTTGTAATTTGTGTTGATATTCTCTGAGGGGAGGCAGGCACAATAGAAGTGCAAATAAATTGTTGTGACTGTTTAGTATTTCAGTAAATGGAAAAGCTCTTCAAAGCGGAGTTCAGAGCAAGTACAATAGAGTGGAAAATTACATGTGCAGAGCTAAGAAAGATGACGGAAAGACGCAGGGAAGCAATTTCATTGCAGTCATTCTAGTAATCAATGAGATGTGTGCATTTATTTGCCAGTGTGGATTATAATATTAGCAGTAAGTCTCTAAAGAAGAACAATATTGGATTTGGTCAGGCAAGGGAAATTTGAAGCATCAGAAAAGTGCAGGTCCAAGCTTGATCACAGAAATCAAAACTCTTTTCCACTTCCCCTTCCATGCCTTTTTTTTATTGTCAGAAAGTAGAGCTACACATTTTTCTGGGGAGGGACAACTGAGCAGGCTTCTGGCTTTAAGATGGACCCACACGTTCCTCATGGTTCTGTCTAAAGTGGGACCAGGCATTTGACGGCTTGGAGCAACAGGGAATGGTTGAAGTTAGGTGTTAAGCACAGGATGAACACACTGAGCTGAGACTACCTCTACGACGGTGGACAGAGGGCACATGGATTGTGGAGCTTATCATGACTGTCTCAGATCTGCCCATCTCAGAGGAGTAAGCATGGGCTTTATGACTGTGGAAATGGCCATTTGGCAGCTTTCAGGAAATGATTTCTTAGAGGAACAGTCATCCCTGTATCAGCATTGTCACCATAATGCTTTGCACTGTTGGTCACATCAGCAAAGATGTCAAGGCAGAATGAGTGTGTATCACTCCTATGGGCATGTTTCCTCAAATTCATCACTGATGCATACCATGAACTGAAGTCCTTGTCATGTTCCTGCTTATGCTATGTCATTTCCGTCCCTGAGCAAGTCTCCTAAATTCCCAGATCGACATTCTCGTACTTCTAACAAGCAGTTAATTCCCTTACAGAGAGAGACGGCATTGAAGCAGACCCCAGATGAAGACTATCCTCCGTTCTGGGAGGTAGATAGGAACGTAAGAGAACATGAACTTAGACGTTGCAGCTGGGTCTATAAAGCCAGAAAGCTCCCCTTTCTTAGTTCAAATGCTCTTGAACTTTGATCTGCTGGGAATATTGGTTAGAAGCAATAACTGGTAGCTTAAGTCTCTCCTATATAAAATGCGTTCATATAGGACAGTATTTTGAACTGGAGTAAGTTATATAATTTCTAGTGCAATGGGAGGATGATGGAACACAGCAGGTCATGATAGGCACTAATTTTTAATATCTTTGTGTCACACAAATGACAGGAGACAGAAAAGCCCTGGGAGAAGAAACGATGTGAAGAGGTAAAGAATGGAAAGGATACAGAGGGTCTTAAACTCCTAAAAGGCTCATACTTGAAAGCTATATGAAATGGGAGAGAAGGTTAGCTGTCCTGAAAAATGAGTACAGAAATAATCTGAGCTGTGATAATAAAATATCACTTTATTTAAATAATCTGTTTAATTCTTTTTACCTTGTGGGGTCTTTTTCTTGGAAGCCAGGGTCCCTTTGACACTGAAATAGTGCTTGCACTCCTTAAAAAGCTGACCCTGCTACAAAAGGAACTGCTAAGAAAAATTGAAAACAGCCCCTTAACAATGGATGCTTCAGTTATACTGCGCAAGTGTTGGAAAAGCATGTCACTGGACTTCCAGAGGGCTGCTGCATAGAGCTGAAAAGCGATTAAGGCTGGCAAATCACTGTATAGTTTTGCACTGCCAGTCTTGAGACTGTCTCAGCAATGGTGTGACTTACTCAATTCAATATAGCCTTGAAAAGGGACCTCTTGAGCTCAGAAATGCTGTTGTGTAGACCACTCATTTGCCTTGAGGGGATTGTCACAACATTTCCATGGCAATTGCTCTTGTAAGCTGAGAAACGTTCAGGAGGCTGCCATAATATAGACACTAGATAGTACATACTGACTTGTGTGTGTATATGTGTAAGAGAAAAAGACTGTCTAATGGAAGATCTATCTGACCTACTAATGTAGCTGAACTAGCTGAGGTGTTTCAGTGCTGTATCTGTTTTTAGATCAATTTCTGAGCTTCGAGTGATTTGCAGAAATCAGGATTGTTTTGTGAATTATTTGTCAGCAGAAAAAGAGGACTAAATGCATGAGATAATGTATTCATAATGCATAATTTGACTATTTTAGAAGCAATTATGCTTTTGAAACCATCAGCATAAGCTTAATGCAGACAAAATGGAGCTCTAAGTACCCTCCTTGAAGCCCTCTTCTTTTCCTCTGCTATGGGGCATTGTATAAACCCTTTTTCTCACCTGAATCCTGTCTCTAAATCTCAGTATACAGATCATGTTAGGATCTTTCTGCTTCTTCCTATACAATATCAATAATATTGGTCCTTTCCTCTCCCTCCCGTCTCCAGTCAGTTCCCATCTAGGCCCTTATCAACTCCCATTTCACAAACTACCACCGTGTTTAATCCACTCAGGAAGACTTCTGAATATTTACTGTAAAATATGTCCTGGGTTGGTATTTGGGACCAAACTTTCAGCAAAACATTACCCACACAGTTTACAGCTGTGTAGGTCAAACAGCAGCATTACTGGAGTGCTGTAGAACTTGGCTTCTGCCCACCAACTGACCTTAACTGGAACCACCAACAGCTTGTGGATGCAGAGAGGGGAAGGAACATGGACATTGCTACGACCTGAATATACCAACAAGGTTCTTGGGGTAGGCTTTTGCAGCAGTACAAGTGGAGCCTGGTCTAGTTCATGGCTGCGACTTAGCTGAAAAGGCAGTGCTGTTTCTACGGTACTCTGTGTGTACAATGTATATGTGACCTTATTGATGCTATTTGCCATGTGCAAAGGTTATTGTCATCCAGCTATGGTTTGTGGCCTATTACCTGCCTTTTCTTTTGATCTGATGACCTGCTGTATATTTGGCTAGGAACAAATAGCTGGGATGTTTTGCTATCTTTGAGAAACTTCTCTCTTTTCTTAGCTCCATGCCTGGTACTTCTTTCTACTTCACCATTCACAAGTGGCCCACCTGGCCAATTTCAGCATGTCTTAAATGTGAAAATGGGTGAAGAAACTTCAATTCTATCAGTGTTTTTTCCTTTCTGGTGATGGATGGTTCTGCGTAGAGAAAGCTGAGGGGAGAAGTAAATAGGCAAAGCGCTGGGTCAGCTGGGAAAGAACTGAGCTGTTTTACATGTCTGCAGGACATAGGACAAGGAATGATAGGCTTAAGTTACAGCAAGAGTATGTTCAGCAGTATGGCTGAAGTTTGGGAAAGTTTTCTAGCTGGGAGGACAGTCAAGCATGGAAGAGACTGACTGGGTATTTTAAAGTGTCTTGAAGGTTTTTAAGGCTGGACAAATATCTGTGAAGAATAACACAAACTTTGTTGATCGCGCTGTGGTAGTGGGAGTAGTCTGAGCAGCCTCTTGTGATGCCAGAGATCCTGTTCAGGTCCTGTTTGTGAGTCCATCTCCTGCCTGGCAGCTCAGCAATAAGTTTTTCCTATTCTGACTTACAGGCATGACTTAAAATTCTGGAATTAGACTTGATACTGATCTCCAGTTTCACTCTTGAATTTTGCTTGTGGCCATTTACCCTCTTGTTATCTATGTTTATGAGGCAACTTGCCTTGGTTTTTTCATCAGTTTATACCTCTTGAGGGTCTAAACAGCAGCAGCCTGACTAGTTAGGATGCTTTTTACAGTGACTTACCTTGCTTTTCTGTATTTCTAACCTTGAATCTTTAATCTGTCCCAATTAGCTTTACACATGGTTTCCCAAGGCTTTGGAGAATATTTCAGAATGGACCCAAGCAATCAGAGGTGTCACGCAGAGCTCAGATGGTTAAGAGCACATTGACAGTTGAAAAGTGTTTCATCTCTCCTTGATGACTGCAAAGAAACTCTTCAGAAAAGTAGTCCTGAAGTATTTGTAAAATTCTTTAGGAAAGCAGTGTGTTCCTGTTACTCAACCAATTGCTGGCAGATGACCTGTTATCCTGTATCAGAGAGCAGGATAGAATTCCTGCTTCCTCTGCTGACGTTTGCAGAGGCTCATCAAGGGTAGTTCAATTTCACATCTGCTTTCTCTGCTGTGATTAGAAGAAAACCTTACCATATCTAATCTCTCAGTCCAACCAGTCTGGATTCACATTGTGTTTCAGGGTGTATTGACTCTTTGCTGTGACATCCAAACCACCTTCTGAGTCACCAGCTGATTTATTTTCTTTTAGTGGCTCAGACAGAGTCTGCATAGTTGAACCCTGAGTTTTGCTGTAACATAGAGAGTATTTTCAGTTTAAAAGTTTTTTGATCTTTCTGATTGAAAGATGCAGTCTGACAATCCTGCTGTTTCACAGGATTTCCTGAGATGTGTTATCTTGTTCTTTTTATATTATCTGTAGAGACTGCAGTCACTGTGACCACTGAAAGAACCATTTCATATGCTTTCTGTATTCCACTACAGCTTTCAAGAGTGTGCACATCTTTTGTGTTTGTGTCTGTGTATGAATGCATATGTATATTTATTTCTGACTAGAATCAAGACAGTATAAGAAATGAAAATCTTACATGACAAGCCCTCAATTGCCAGTAATGAACACGGAATACAAAATCAAATTAAAAAATGGTATGCTAGAAGATAAGATTGGGAACAATTTGACATTTGTTGAACAACAGATGGTGATTAAAAGCATAAAACCTTGATTGCCTTGCTAAAAGCCAAACCTCATCGTTCTGTCTAAGGAATGTCTAACATTTCAAATAAAACACTCAAGGCATCAATGAAATCATAGGAAGATCAATCTCAAAGGGGTTTTATATATGTTCTTATCAGAAGTGCAGTTAAAATCTCCCCTTTAAAAATATCACATTTTTAGCTTGACAGTTTTCTGGAAATAATCTTTTCTTCCAGGAGAAGGTCACAGATAGTAAACACTTAGCAGAGAGAGCATGCACATTAAAATGATTTCATTAAATGAGTAGGGAACTGAATACTCTCTTTCTCTTCTACCCTTTCATTGTAGCCCAGCTTTCAGTGAGTTGTATAAGGACACAATGTACAGTCCTGTCCTTCAGTGTGTGAACCCCATGGCAGCGGGGTGGTGTCCTTGTCGATCATACTGGAGCAAATCTGGGGGAAAAAAGAGACTCCGAAATTAATTGGTAATGTGTCTTGTCCTCTGTCTCTTGAACCATGCAATTACTTGCTGCTCTTCATGGAGCGCCTGTAAGCCACCTAATAAAAGTGTTCTCTCTAATAAATAGCTTTTAATCACAATAGCTTTTATCCCTAAAAGTCTGTATCCTGCGTGCAAAGGAATTTATGAAAGATGTGTAGGAGAAGCAGTCTATTTTCAAAGGATTTATATTCACTTTCTTGTGAAAAACAGGTGGATGCACATCATACTGGGCAGTGATCTTGAGCAGGTGGTTCCATTTTTATCTCAGTTATGAACAGTTTTGCCTTGAATTTATTCTAAACGTTTTATCACATCTTTGTGTGTAATCACAGTGATGCCCTTAAAAGTGACATATTGATAATTAGCAATAATTGATAGACATATTCAGCTTAATTGTTTAATTTTTCTGACTGCCCATCCTTCTCTCCATGCACAGTTGTCATGTTATCCATTGATGGATGAGTTTTGTTTTATTCTTTGTATCTAAAGCCACTCTGCACACCTCAGACTTGTTTGCTGTCATGTCCTTCTTTGCTCAGACCATGCTGCTTCTCTGCATCAGCCATATTTCTTTTTCTCCTTCAGTATTTTCACCTTTCCTTTCCCTCCTGTCTTGGCTTTAGTTCTGTATTCTCTATGTTTCAGTGACTGCATAGAATGAAATTTCACTCTTCATTCACATGTGTTTGGTGTGCCAAGCCTGTTTCACAAATTGCATTTGCTGTGTCTAGGAACAGTAGCCAAAAGCATGGTCCTAGAGACTTGAAGATACAAGATATTTCCTGTCAGAAATACCCTCTAAAGCTCTTTGAAAGTCAATAGCTATAAAACTTAAAGTAAAGAGGATGGAATTCCCATATCTGGAGACAGAGAGAGAAGCATATGCAGTAGGTAGTTCAGCCTGCTTTGAGACAGACATCATGGTAAGATGGCTGACTCTCTCTCTGAGGCAGTAATACATTTCTACTATCAAGGCTGAATAAATGACTATCTTAGAATAGACATTTAGCTAATGGGAATTAGATTATGATCATGAACTGCAGCAAGAGACATCTGATTTTTAACTTCCATGTGCCAGCATCTCTGTGTTTTATCAAAAGATTTACTTTTTTGGTTAACATTATTCAGATTTTTATATGTTTTGGCCAGAAGTTTTTTTGGTGTGTTTTGTTTTGTTTTTTTCCTTCATAGTATTGCAGGCATTTTATTTCAAAATCTAATTGCAAATTATAATGTAATTTTGAGAATAAGAAAGGTTAATATAAATATGTGGTAGTTTAACACCAGGACAGAACTCTAATGAAAAATTTGAATGAGGCATTAGAAAGTTAAAGTCCAGGTATACTGACCTTGATCTAAGTGGTGTGAATGATGTCAGAAAACCATTACTTCTAGTTAGGGGAACTGCAGTTAGTATCTACTTATTAGTGATACAGAAAGCAAGAGACAAACAGTGAAATTTGGACAAATGTGAGCTAGAAGGGATAAGCAGAAGTGTTGGTGAAAGGAACACCTGAATATTCTGGACACCAAATACAAGAGGTCTGGGTCTGCTTCAGAAGGTGCAGGATGGCTAGTGAAAGCCATCAAAGGAAGGCAGAGAGAAAACATGGAGAACGATGGAGAAGATGTTCTTACAGTGCTCCATGGGAACTTGAGGACTGTCTGTCTTTGGAGATGTTCAGATCTCAAGAGAATAAAGCCCTGAGCAACTGGAGCTAAGCTGACCCTGTTTTTAGCAGGGTGTCAGACAAGACGATTCCAAAGGTGTCTTCCAGCTTCAACTGCTCTATAATTTTGTGCCTCTTCTCCAAACTTCAATCATAGAAACATGGTATTTTTCTTTAGTTTGTACATCAATAGATGCCATTATTTCTTTTCATTGCTGTTGAGTGCACAAAGACCTTCTACTGTCATCCTGTAAGATTTCATACTGTAGACATGGACTAAGGAAACCTCTTCTTTACACATTATTGCATTGATAGAAAGGAGTAAAAGTATAGAGGAAAAAGAAAAAGGAAAACATTTTATTTTGCTGATGCTTGCAATAGGTAATGGCAGTATCTGCAGTAAGAACCTATTAAGCTACTTCAAATTAGTATCTGATCGGCTTTAAAGAGACACTCATTATCAGTTAATTCATTAAGGGTATTTGTTGAGGTTTAAGACATATGAAACAAAAATACCTCATTTGCAAGTAATTAATACAGAATTACTTAAGCAATGCAGTTTCACAAATGAAATACTTATATTTGAATTCCTTTTAATCCACTTGAAAGAGCTACTTAGATCTTTAATCATCAGATAAATTAGATATGTTTTGTTAATTACCTATCAATCAATATTCCAGTTCAGCATCTGCATTGCTCAAGAGAAGGGCACACAGTTGGGACAGAAGGTTTTTTTCATTAAACATTCTTCCTTATTTATTTTCTTTGTGCAGCTGGCATTGAGGGTATTAAACAATTCAATTGTTCAATAATTCAAGGGAGAATTACTGTGTTTACTTATTTATTTATTTTTGCTGCTGTGTGAGTAAAGCTCCCAGGAGATTTGGTCACATATTCCTATGACATCAAAGCACATACTTGAGTTAAATAGTTTGCCCTTTTTTTGGTTTTGTTTTTGTTTGTCAAGACTTCACAAGTAAGTACAGTTTCATTAAAAACCATTATCACAAAGACACCATTGCATTTAATCTCTGATTTCAAGCTTGAATTGACTAGGTTGTGCTGGCAGTTGTGTGGATCTATTGATTTTGTAGAGCCAGCTCACTGCCTGAAGAAGACACACTCTTGTGTTTGAGTGGTCTCCAAAGTCCTCAGGTTGTATAAGGTAGAAACACTCAGCACATGCAATGATCAGATTTTATCATTCATTAGTCGTCTGGCATATTTTGGAGAAGGACTGGGAAGAAGACATTTTGCAAGAAGAAGGTTACATCAACAGGAGAAATTGCTGGGAATGCAGTTAAAGGGGGGTTTGGACTAGATGACCTTTCAAGGTCCCTTCCAACTCCTAATATTCTGTGATTCTGTGATCATAAAGCTCCAACACCCAGTAGAAATCCTGCTATGTTTCCCTGTTCAGGAGCAAAAATGGATTTTCAGACAATAAGTGGGCCAGACTGTTTTTTAAAAACTATTCCAAATGATTCACACTTAAGTAGAAAATACCTACCAGTCTAAAGCCAAGGATAAGAATTGTTTTAATGTCTGATTTGAAAAATACTGAAAAATCAGTGGTAGTAATGAAACGCTGACACAACTTTATCCATAACCCTTCTAGCAGAGTGGTTATAATATGAAAAAGTAAGGTTCAATAAAATGCAAGACAGAAATAGCAAATTATATTAGATATGACATATTAGCCATAAGGCCTTTTCTAAACTACAGTGAAAAAATTAGGACAAGGGTATGGTAGTATATTTCCCCCCACAGTGTGAGAAAGGCCTAGCCCCTAGAGCATTCCCTCTGAACTTGTATTCTATTTCTAGCATGTGTTTTATTAAATTTATTTTTGTTTTGCAGGCTAGACACACAGCACCAACCTTAATGTCAAATTAGATAATGAAAAGCAATAGTCATCTTAAGAAAAATCATTCAAATAACTGTCATGTTGCATTATAGTTTTTGCTGCTAGCAAAAGCATTAATTAAGTCTCCAGAATGGTTTCTCTTCTCATCTTCTGATTTCAGATGCTCTGAACTTCCCAAGCAATTTTTCTGTTAGAGTTGCATCTTTACATTCTCATAGAAATCATTCTATGTATAGAATAGAGCAATATTTAAAAAAAAATGTAGGAGGGGAGAGTTTCACACAGAGTAGTTCCATTTATCAAGCTGCAGAAGCTAGAATTTTGAGTGTTGTCAGATTTCATCTGGGATGACGAACACAGGCCTAATGACTGCTGTTGATGTATAGTGATTAACAAATCAGAACAACAGCAATTGACATATTAGTATGATAACCTGGAAATATCCTATGGAACAGACCTTGTCCTTCTCATGCTGCAGTGAGGTTACCCAGGCTGGGAGTAATCTCTGGCTGAACCAAGTTTACCCCAAAATAAATTTTCCTAAAGGAAAGAGCATTGGTGGATCATTGCTGCTTTGAGCAATCTCTGACTGAAATAGTAATTACCAACAGGGTATCTAATTATGCCAAGGGCTGAAATGATAAGTACAAGGACCAGAAAGTGCAAGGAAAATTGAGCTGTCCTTGGGTGCTGAATCAAGCAGAGCATAGCCAGATTTGGAGAAATGGCCTAATGAATGCATGCATAATAAATTGCAATTAATACCACTGAAGGAGCCATTTTTGTGATAAGCATTACCTACTATTAGTGCATTATTGGAATTAGTAAGATGGATGTGTTTCTACTGCATATGACTCTCCAACAAGTCTCTTAAACCTTAAGAGCAGACTCTTCCTTATTTGCTGTGCTTTGATTTGTACCATGGAGTGGTCTCAGCACTCAAGAACTAGAGTCTTTCGTGTTGAAACTAGGTTGGAAGTGATGCCTGAGGAGGTCTCCTGCTGCACTGGAGCTTCAGATAGGTATTCAGTCCACAGGACCAGACTGGAACTGTTATGAAGTGAAATATTTAGAAATGTTCTTACTGAGATGCCAGAACTTCTGCACCAACTCGTGAGGTCTGTAGATCCACTTCTAGTTGTCCAAACTGCTTGCTAAAGCAGTTGGAGAGAATCTTTGACCCCAAACACAAACTTTGGCCATGAGGGAAACATGTTCTTCTCTGTCTGGTATTTACATAATGTGAGTGCAAGACGTTTCCAGATCAGGATACTCCACTGTTGCATGTTCCTATTTACACAGTGTCATTTAGAAATGAGAGTGATTACATGAGGTAGCAAGTTACGGTGAGACAAGACGGTTTTTTCAGTGAACCTTCAGATTGAGTTGGTTAACTCCTGAATTCAGCTGGGTCCATTGCTCATTGCACCAATGAAACAAAATTAGCAGAAGTATTGTTGTCTTTTAGGGCTTGACTGTGAAGCCAGATATTGCACATATCTCCAACTTATTTTGAGAGTATGATATTCTAAGGTAGCCTTTAATATTGGCCTAAATTCCCCTTTTGCAAAACTGAAATGATAAAACTACATTTTCCTCACACTTTCCCCTCTCTACATCAGTGGTAAGTGCTCTGTAACACAAAAAATTAAAATTACCAAGCCAGTCCACACTTTTGGGATCATGTGCACCATAGAAATAGCATCCCCATGGGAATAGATCCAGAGTTTGAAGAGGAAGAACAACTTGAAAGAAAACTCAGAAACTTTCAACAGAAAATGGAAAGCTGGTCAGAAGGACAGAAGAAAAGTAAAACAAGTAAACAAAATATTTTAAAGAATTTTTCATGATAACTTTCGAGCTTTAGTGTTATCAAAATTTGCCTGCATTTTGACCAGATCTACAAAGTCACAGTAGAGCTGGCAGGAGGACATGCCAAGCTGTAAGAGAATTATATGTCCCCTAAATGTACTCATGCTTGCTGAATCCAATAAAAGGTTTGTTCATTAAGACCTGCAGCTAATCTTGTCTAGTTCTTCTTCAGATTTATGATCTATTTGCATGGCAAGAATAAGCCAGATTTAAACCCTTTTGAGACACACAGGCATGTTTGTAAATTCCTCCCTTCTTTCCTTCCTTCCTTCCCCTGCTAAATCAAAACCAAAACAGTTCCCTTTACATGGATATGTTAGAGCTTTCTCTGCCAACCTAAACAGCAATAAAAGCCTTGGTCACTTATATACATACATATATACATATATATATTACATACATGTAATAAGTGACTACGGTCATAAGTGACTCCATATTTTACAGTGCCGTTTAAAAACATTTGTTTCTGGAATGTAGGCACTGGTTTTTAACCTGGAAATGAGAAAGTAAGGAAAAGCATATGAAGAAGATTTATACATTGAATTGAAGGAAAAACTTTGTTAAGCAAGGTTTTGTTGTTTGGTTTTGTTTTGATTTTTAGTTTAGTTTGTTTACAGGTCCTGGAAAATCCATCAGATTAAAATACATCAAAAATCCCCAGGAACCAGGCTGAAAGTGAACAAGAATTTAATCTTTCTTCATCACTGTCAACTGAAATTCTCTCCTCCTGATAAATATAAGTAGATGCTGTTTCTGCTGTTTTATTGATGCTGGCATTCTCAATCCAATAGTGCAGAAGAAAGTGGAAGATTAAGATGTATAGTAAAGCAGGATTGCAAAATTATTGCAATAAAATGGAAAAACTGTCAGTCACATATGGCCTTAAGATGGAATTTTACAATGCTGTTGTGGTGAGGAAAGGTTAAAACTCTTTCAAGAATATCTTTCTTACTGATAGACTTTCCCCAGAGAAGACCTTATAGTCATTTAAGTCCTTAGTGACCTGACTATAAATCTGATAATATAAAAAATATTACAAAAATAAACTTTCTGAAAGATCTTCAACTGTTGAAATTATACTTGCTATGAGTTGCATAAAAGTAGAAATTAGAATCTAGCTAAAAATCAGAGTCCATATTGTTTTCCGTGCTAAAACCAGCAATTCCATAATATTCAATTAACTAGATAGTAAGAGTTAGTGAAGAACAGAATCCATGTGTTAACCAAGGAAGCCAGCTGGAGGTGAGATGAACAGTAACTGAATCCAGTATCCCAAGGAGAAGACACTTAAAGATGACCAAGTTTATCTGGACTAATCATAGTTGCTCCTTGAGATTTTAGCAAGGCCCAAAAAGTTTCTGGAACCTGCTACTTGGAAAATTAAGTTTTAAATTGGTAGAAAAAAACACTATACAAAGAGTCTGGGATCATGCTAAACACTCAAGTTGTCACTTGAGGGGACAGTGGAGTGTAATCACTGTAGCAGAGGAATTTGTGCAGGGGAAACCTGTGTTATCTGGTGAAGGCGTGAAGTTGCCTTTACAGAGGCATAGGGTCTGGAAATGTGCTGCCTGGCACATGCAAACCTTATCACCATGGGAGAATTTAAGCAGAGCCCTTTCCCAGCGCAGGATGCTAACACTGAAGCCTTACAGTAACATCAGGCATGTCCATGTTTCACTGCCCATCATTTGTTTCACACCTCCTCTGCTCGGATGATTTGTGCTGTGAAAAGGATTGGGCAGAGTATCATTCCCATTTCAGCATCCTTTGACACTGAGTTGAAAATATTTAAGCCTCTGGGGAGATTGGTGAATGACCCTTTTCAGGTTTTCATCTAAATCTTTAGGCACATGGGTAGTGAGGGGAAGAAGTCCTGACAACATTGCATTTCATATGTCTTAACATTTCTCAACTGCAGAGAAAGAAATGACCAAAGAAAAAGTCGGTCTAAGGCCCCAGTATGTCAAAGCATTTCCAAAATGCTTGTGCTCCCTATTTACACCCCTCTATTTGCATGTGAAAAGCCTGTATTTGCAGATGTCAAGATTTCACTAAGGGTCAGACTGAGCTAAAACCCTGAGATTCAAACATTTCAGGAAGCCTGAGAAGGCTTGTTTTCATGGCTCTGGTTTATGTCATTGTTGGAGATAAGAAAGTGAGATGATCCAGTGCAGAAATAAATTCCTCCAGGGTTGGTGCATGCTTAGGTTTTGGCCACTTCTGTCAGGTGGCATTGTCTGGTTGTCTTACTTGGCCGGTAAAGCTTCATACTTCCACATTTTGCTCTCATTCAAAATGAAGCTTACTCTACTCTTGCTCAAGATACTTCAGTTTGCTAGAGAGTTGTTCTATAGATCTGCTCTGGGGCACTTTTCAGCATGGTCAGCCATGTCCAGGAGTGGGATGGCAGCCAAAAATTCATGCTAGGAAAGCAAAGGAAAGCGTAAGAAGGGCGTTCTCAGTGTTACAGTGGCTACTGCACTTCTGAACTTGGCTTACAATGGCTCACCCAAGGCAGGGCAAATTACTCCTGTTGGTATAGTCCTTCCTGAGCAACTGGGGATGGCATGGCTGGTTGACCTCCATGTCTCCATTAGTAGGTAGCCATGATCCCACTGCCTGCATAGCCATCCTATCAACCCTCCCTTTGCATCCTTAGCAACTGGCTGCAACAGGGTGGAGTGCAGAGAGCAACTGCGAAACTGCATTCCCTTATCCAGTACTGAGACTGCAAGAATTTGTCCTCATTCCTGGGACAGTAAAATTTGATTTTGTCTGTGCTGCTGTGAAACCTTGATCTTCCCCTGAGGACTGTTCTTACAGAGCTCAGAATGAGACTATTATTACATTACCATTTAGAGCGGGCTTGCCAGTGTAATTATTTCCTATTAGAAGTGCCTGCATCATTGCCATTTCAGAGTATTGAGTTTGCATTACACAAAACTATAGGTCAAGGTCTTAGCTTATGTAACCCTCATAACGTTGCTGAAAGTATTTGTAGTAGGTATGGATCTGGCTATATGTATGTACATATATGTACATGTAGACCTAACACAGAAATGTTATGAAACACGTGACATTGTTAGGAAAAATCCTACTTTATATTCAGTTTGATGCTTCCACGATAGAGACTACACATGGAGAACAAGTTTGGTTTTTTCAGACAAAGAGTGGAAATTGGTCAGTTTTGCCTTTTAGTAGAATTAAACCTTGAATTATGTATCATAAGTCTTCAAACAAAACACTGCAATTACTTATCTATTCACTTTTCTGTCGAGAGACTGTGTGTCAGGCAGTATGTATGCAGAATGGGAAGGAAAATAATGATCAGATTTAAACGAAACTAAAAGGCATTTTCTCAGCTGGAGGTTAGAAAAAAGAGATTCCATAAATGCAGAATTTTGTGAGAAGTCCTTGATGATGTCTGGAATAACATAACACACAGCACAACATAATAATGAAAAGAGAAAATGGGAAAAAACCCAAACCCCTGGTTTAAACTTAGTTGATTCAATGCATGAACATTTTTCATTTTGGTATTGTTTCTGTTCTACATGAAGTGTATTTTAAAAACAACTTAGATGTTTAACTGAATTGAGATCATGCGTTATACTCTTTGTCCTTTACAAAAGAGAGCATACCTGCCAGCAGCACATAATTTAATAAAGAAAATATCATTATAGCTAGGTTTTGGTGACACTATAATCAGGAAACACAGGCAAGGGGTCAGCCAGCCAGATTGTTTCACTGGGTATTTGAGAACTGTGGGATGCTGTTATTTTCAGCTACACCATAATTTTATTTTATTGTCAAGAATAAATCAAAGTTTTAAAGGGAGGCTATATCTTTTTTTCATATCAAAAAGCTGCAGATGTTGGCACAAGAATTGCTTGTTGCCAAAACTAGCTGTACGCATATTTAGTCTGAGAGAAAATCGTCAGGTTGATAGCTCAGAGGTCGAAAAAAAACCCCTTATGACAATTATGCTCCATTTAGCATCAGCACAGGTTCTTCTATACTGTGCTGTCTTTGCTCCTTCGTTCTCCTTTATATTATTTTCTTGTTATTGTGTCCTTTAGGGAACAGGCTTTACGGGCTGTTCAGTCGCTGAATGGGTTCAATCCTTCGCTTCCGCATAGGCTGCTGAGACGGGTGTCACTTGTGAAGGCAGTTTTGTGAGGAGACAACTCACTAATAAGACCCATACTCAGACAACCAGCCTGCTCTGTGCAGGCCTCCGAGCAGCTATCAGAAGCTAATTGTAATGCTTATTAAAGACAGCTTAGCAGGGATGTGAAAATGGCAGGCAGAGCTTTGCTATTATCTACACCAGCTCTCAGCCCTCTTACTCAGCAGCTCTGCTCTCTGGGTCTATTCAAGGACAGAGATGCTGCTTTTCTCAAAGGAAGAAAAAAAAATCCCAAACCAGTATAACTTGGCAGTTCTGAAAAAACATCGCAGGTTCTTTAGATTGCATCTGCACTGTGTGTCAGTTTTTTGATGGAAAGCTGTTTGCAGGACCACTAAGCAGATTGTACCTTCCTCATGGTCAGCAGGTGAGCATGATATAGGTGTTTCTGAGGAAAACTGAGGTGCACAGATGTGCCTAAGATCCTTAATTAGTGGTCATGATAAAGAAAACAGAGACCCAGGAAAGCACAGCTTAAATATCCCAGTTTAAGCTTTTCAGTGTCATCTCTTATCATTTGCAATGTCTCCTTCCCACCTCCTTCATTTTTTCCCGTGAAAACTAAGCAAGTACGGTATGGAAATCAGGGACACAACGAATGTCAAACTCAACATGCCATATCCTTAAACTCCTTGTCAGAGTAAAAATACAGTTTGAGGCTTCGCATCCTGTTATTCCTCATGCAAACTGCCACTGCAGACAAGCACTTTGCCTGTGGTAAATGCTCTTGTTCAGAGCAGATGTTTCCCTCAATTAGCATTTTTTCAACTATTTAGCAAGTACATATTTTAATTTATGCAGAAATTATGTTATTAAATTTACAAATTCTTTTTATAAGACACATCCTGTAGTTTCAAGCTAATAATTTTCTGTCAGTAACAGTTATCATGGGCCAGAGAGTATTCCTCTAAAAAGAAATCTTTGCATTATTTCTCCAACAGTGAGGCATTTGCTTCTTTCATGTATTCCTCATAGCACGATGATTGCATTTTTATAACCTCCACATAAAGGCACTTAATGCTTAAGACACTTGCCAGGTTTTTGAAAACATGGGGATACAGCCTTTTCTTCTGAAAGTTCTGCACATATGTAATGACTCTTTTGTTCTTAATCTATTAACTTTCTTCCTTCTAAACCCACGGATAAACAAGACAGTCTTTTTCTCCTTATCTTTCCATCTGTTCAGACCTTTTTCACACACCCTCCTGATGCAATTCTGCCCTAATGTTACTTTTCCCTTAAATATTGACTTAAATGGACAGCATAGCTCTAGAAGTCCACATATAGGTCAGCATTATTTCTGAAAACCTTTTCATCTATCAATTAAAATTAGCTCGAGCAAAGGCTAATACAGTTTTCTCCTGGGAGGCTGAATAGCTCATGCGGTCGATAATGAAACGCGGAGTTTTTTTGGATCTAGGTTGTCGGCAGGCATCCAGCTCAGGTTACTGGTGACCGACGATTGCTACCATCTACTGGCTGTTTGCAAAGCTCTGTGAAACAACGGGGCACCTCGATGCCTTCACATCGGGGAAAGGAGGGTTCAGCCTTGTTGGGAATCTGACCAAAATCTTATGGGGGCTGGCAGCTAACGAGAGAGGTAGCACTTTCACAAGTTCTTTTAGCAGGTCTTTGGCTTCCATATAATACAATTTATTTTTTTCTCTGGCTATATAACATAATGCTAGTTGTTTATTTCAGACGACTGCTGTGTTTAGGAATGTGCCGGCTAATTGCTGCTGAACTGTGATTTTATGCAAAGCAGCCCTTGTTTACCTTGGATATTTACCTGTTCATAGTTAACCCGAGTTTATCTGTATGTTTGTAATGGCCTTTCTGAGTGTTGGCAAACCCACAAGGCTTAGAGACCTATTAGTTTAAAAAATAGCATCTTTTATCAAGGTTTTACCTGAAGGTCTAACACTAAGTTAGTTTTGAAGATCCTAAAGTGCCTAAGCAGTAAGGCTGACAATCTCCTCTTTTCATAAACAGTAAATATGTAAACTTTATAATGAACATAGAGTAAAAAGGTTTACTGCCATGACACTGTGTTTCAGTTTTTTCCAGAAGATTCAACACAATTTAATTGATGTTTTCTTTTAGTTCCTTTGTAGCAATATGTACAGCTTAGCTACTTTAAAAAAAATTGGCTTAATCTGGATACATGCATGTTTATTCCTCATGCTCATGATTTTAAGAATAAATATTGGTGATTAATAATAATACCACAAATAGTTTACTGCACTAACTCCAGCTCTTCCTTCTTTCTTGCTTTCCTTACTCTCCTAGTTCTTAATACCAGAGGAGCTGAGGAGAACAACACAATTTGGCTTTTCCTTTCACACCTCCTAGGCGTAGCCTTCCTGGTCCCCAAAGTGGAACGGCTTTGACTAGTTGCCCAGTCCTTGTCAGCTACTGTTGAAAGAGAGGTTTCTAAAGTAGACTAGCAAGTGACAGCATGCTGGCAGTGTATTTGCAGAACGTAATAGATTATAGATTTACCCATCACCTAAAGGGGAAGCACAGAGGCAGCAATGACAGAATGACAGTAGAGTTTGCAGATGCCAAAATTCCACGTATCACTAAAACATTTAATGTTCTCAAAAGCAGTGAACTTCAGGAAGATGGAAAGTAACCTCAGACTTCTTGTAAATTTAGGTCACAAACAAGAACAACACAAAACTTACAAATAAACAGAATACTACTGGTTGTTTCATGTTATGAATGATTATATTCTCCTGTGTCTACCTGGCCATGGGCAGTTATGTTAATAATGTAGGAATTCTAGTGCAGCCATAGTGCTCTTCTACCCCAAACACTGATAATATTCACTGCCATAATGGAAGAAGTAATCTCTTCTTGACAAAAGGTATTAGGTGAAATTCTCTGGTTTGTCCTCTGCAAGAGGTCAGACCGACTATTTGACATATTTTTATTTGACACGAATCTCCATGAAATCTAAGCAGACCTAATATCCTCTCTGATGAGTCTGTTCCACCTCTTCAGGCTTAAATGAACACATACAGGTCACAGTGGGAACTGTTAAAGGGTTGAGGTATTTATTACCCATGTAGTGACTTCCAATTTATGCAGTTTAATAGTAAAACAAGAAGAGGAAGGAAAAATATGTCCTCCTGATACTTGAGTCATAAATGGATTTTTTTTTAACAGTTAGAGATGAAAAATTATAGTGGACTAGTAATTTTTACTGAGCACTGGGATAATTTGCTTTATTAGTTGTTCTTAACTCTGTGGTCAGCTGAAGTAAGTGGTGCGGTCACCATGTAAGTGGTCAGCACTGTACAATCGCTAGGATGATCTGCATTACTAGTTCTGTATAGATCTATTTAAGTGACTGGGACATCAGTATCTGTTTCTACACCACTCTGACAGAGGTGGCCCTGGAAGCATATCATCATCCTATTTTCCCCTTTGCAAAGACACCTACAACCTGCTAAGCAGTTTAGCAACCCAGAATTTCTCCTGGCAGTCTGGGCTAAGGCTTGCAGACTGACTGAAATGGTGGACGGATTTGGTCCTGTGTCTGCTGTGAGTGCAGCTGTCTGATCAGTAGGATGGGATTCAGTTCCAGGTAAAGATGCCTAAACGTACGTGTCTAAATGAGGATATCTGCTATAATCTTATTAAAGCCCTTATTTTCAGCATTATGTGTGTCACTTTCCTGGCACCAATGAATGTACTGACTGGCAACCAAATCCAGATGCCCACACATGGGCTCAGTGATGGTTTTGATTCCCTAAAATATCCTCCCTGGTTTTCACTTGCCATTGTGGAAAGTTATTGCTCTGTTGTAGGTCCTCTGTCATATCTGTCATCTCCATATGTACATCTTCTACACTATAGGGCATTTTAAATATAATTCCACGTGTATGTGTGTGCGACTGAATTGAGTCAAGAAGATCTCCACTGACTATAATGGCTTATATGTACAGGTCACATGCAAACATCTGAGTTACCTAAATAGTTTGCTGTCATTTAAGATACTTTAGGATACTCCTCCTGACTGTCCTGGATACAATAGGCTTCCTGAAACGATGCTGTGTTTTTGTTTAGTCAACTGAATCCTGCCTCTAAATTTAAATGTCAGTCTCAGATTGAATCTTACCCTAGGAGAGTGATACAGGTGCCTTGAACATGGGTTTTCTTCCATATTAGACACCCAAGGGTACCCCTGACACCTGCAGAGGTGTAACAGATATGCCACAGGATTTGTAGACCTGTGTGGTTTGGGAGTGGTAGCTGGAGAGATACCCTCAATGTCTTATGGAGAGCAACGACAGTGCTGTGCTGCTGGATACTCCCACGACAGTTTCCAAGCAGGCCAGGTTAGATGTGTCTCCTGCCCATGTCCACAGCACAGACAGGGCGGGTGTAGCCCCATGAAAGTCTGCCAATGCAGACTATGTAGGTGCTCCTGTGTGTGTGTACCGGTGTTTTATCTGGGTCACCTGCTGCACTTTGAAGGGATTATTCTGCTGTTCTGGGAGGTTCACAGGTGTTTCATTCTCTTCCGAGGCTAAGCTGGTCCACCAGGTTAGGCAGCAAACCATCAGAGATGCCAGCACTGCCAATGGAAGTGCTGCTTTGTTTTTCATTTCTTTGATGAATATAATTTTTCGTGAGCCTGGCTGACTGGGATGAGCAAATCAGGTAAGATAGAAGTGAGTATGGAAGTACCAGGAGAGCTGGATAATGACAGTGCCAGAATCATCCATTGGAGGCATTTTTTTCCTATTTATTATATGGTCATCAGTTAAAAGCCATACTTGACCTGTCACTCTGTGTCCATTTTCAGACAAAATTGGTAGCTCATTGTGTCTTTTCAAATCTATCTGGACAGAGGACTGAAGCATTTTTTTTCTTGAATGAGGGGCTTGTCACACTTACTCATGTCTTTGTAGTTCCAAGCAAGATTTCTGCAACATGTTCTGCTTTAAAGGGATTTATAAATGTCTGCTAGAAAGGGAAGTCAGGAGCTCATCTCCTTTTTGGAGTGGTGACTAAATACAATTTCAACATTGCTATCCCTGCATTTCACTCTCCCTTCCAGTTTGCTGTCAGGTGAAACTCAGAAAGTCAGTTATGACCTTGCAAGCCCCATGGATACAACAGCTTGAGAGAAAAGTCTTTTCCTTGAGGAAAAATCCCAATGGAACAGAAAGCTGTAACTGAGAACATATTCATTTGTGAGGGTGCAAATGAAAGATTTTTATTTCATTTTCCTGATGAAAATTGTGGTTTTGACAGTGTGTGTATGTACAACAGGGATGTTTTCACATATAAATAGTTTTTGTGACAATGGGAGCATGCTGCGTATGTACAAGTGCTAGGACAGCTTGATAATGGGAATTTGCTGTGCATAGAAGTGTCCAGCTATAAAATACATTTAGGGGATATGGTTTTGTTCGCTGATGTGCTTTGCTTCCACTAAATCCTTAGTTGGTGATAGGAAAAATTCTTGCACCTAGTGTATGAATAACAACAACAGAGCTATATCAAAATTGAATGACTGCCAGGAAAGGCAGAGCATCACCGGGCCAAGCAATTTTTCAATTCTGCACTTCAAGGAGAGGTAACCAAGTGATGTATTACTTGGTAGAAAGTGGTTTTCACATGGAAAAATTTAGGGGGAAATTTTCCAACAAAGCTGAAGTCAGAGGGAGTGACAGAAAAAAAAAGAAAGCTTGTGAAGGGATGGAGGAAGTGAAGAGACATGCTTCATAGCAAAGATGCCAAGGAAGAAGAAGTTTGGCTGTAGGAGTGGAGGTGTGATTTTGAGAAAATCTACCTATGAGAGAGAAAAGTGCAATTCTGAGCAGATGTGAAGCTGCACAGTCAAAGATCAGGACCGTTGAGGTAGGTTTTCTTTCATCTATAGCTATCTGACACACCATTTTCCTTCAGAAAATCATGTTGATTGGAAATTTTCAACAAGCTTTGCCTGGTTAATTTAAGAGAAAGGAACATTGACACCTTCTGTGCCTGTTATTATGCCCAGTCTTCTACCGCTTTAGGCGATGATGCCAAAGATGTCTCCTCAGAAATATGTGATTTGCTTTCCTCCATACGTCTTGACTATGAACGATGCATTTGGAATTATTTTTACTGGAACATCCCTGGCAGAAATTACTCTCCCTATGACACAGACATCATCTGCCCAGTCCAGGGTATCATGCAAAAGATGCTTGTATGTAGTATTCATTCTTTAAAGTACTGCTCTTGTAGTTGTTGCTCTCCATAAACTATTTTTTATGCTCCTCCACTGCAGCAATGTTATGTTCAGATAGTATGGTGCCAAGTGTCAAGTTAAAACATACAAGTAAGCAAATTAATTATCCTTGGTTATTATAAAATTCTGCCTTTAGTTCTCCACCAGGGAAAAAAAAGGTTCACAGAGTTCTTTACAGAGTAAAAAATACCCATATATTTTATGAGAAAACATTTTCCACTTTGAAAACATTGCAAAAATAAACACTTGCGTTAAACCTGGCTTAAGGTTTATAACGTATTACAGTCTTTAAAAGAGGAATATATCTGGAGGTTTTCATGACTTCATAAAAATACCTAAGTTACACATGCTGAAAGTGCTGCACATTAGATACTCTTGTCTTGGAATGTAATTGCCTTAAAGGTATAAAGGAGGCTGAGTCTAATAATTCCCCCAGCGTGTCTATTCTCCATTTCTGTTCCACAGAGGAAGCCAGAAGGATGTGGTATCATCAAAGAAGCATGTGTTGGGAGAGGGGAGAGCTAATCCTTAAATAGTTGTGCCCTGCATCTCAACTAAGGAATGAAAACCTTGCGAAAGGATTTCCTGAAGTCTTACATACATTATATCTCTTAACCTATTAAATACTGTAATTGCTGCACTAAGATAAGAGATGCTTCCAAAGTAATCCATGCTGGGTGGCTGTAGGTAAAAAACCTACCTATTTATTAACATCCCAGAGTTGTGCCATGCAGTGATAGTGATGGAAATTTGGCAAACCAACTCTACTTCTCTCAGATGAGTGAAACACCCACTTCACTCAAAACTGGATGAGAGAGAGATGTAGAGATCATTGTACAAGGGACATCTGAAGGGATGGCTTATGATTAGGAAGTGACTGGGGGAGATGACAAGAAAAAGAGAAGAGGGTAGGGAGTACTTTCACATCCACACAGTTTTACAGAAATAAGTCTGAAACCTCTTTCTCTAACAAACCATATTGCCAATATGGATTGGCTGCAAAATATTGTTAATTTAGTTTATTAACAGTTGGCACTGGTTTTGAATTTGTGCAACTTATTTGCGGTGTGGACTGGTTTCAAAGAATCTCTGCAGACTGTTTTACATGGACTGGTATGATTTTCCATACTGTATAAATGGGAAAAGTGTGAGATAGAACTGAAATAACTTGCTTAAGTGGAAAGAGTAAAAAAAAAACAACCTAGATGATAACTGGTAATTATTTTTGTGAATAGTCAAATTTTTTGGAAAATATGGTCTTAGTTGTCCTAATACTAGTCATAAATTTGGGTTAACAGTTGAAATTTGGCAGAATAATGTGGGAGGCAGACTAACACGGGAGGTTTAATTCAGGAAACAACTTTTGCTCATCAGTATAGAGGGATGCAGCATTTGCTCAGTTTCTGGGAGATTTGAGGTTATCACTGATTCTGGTCCATGCAGGGAAGGTCCCTCCTGTTAAGCTATGGGGCGCTGAGTGGTTCTCATCTGCTGTGGATAGTGTCTTATTTTTATCTCATCAACCACACATTGAAGTACTGCAACTGTTAGGACAGAGGATGATTTCTCTTGCAGCTTGGAGGAAAACCATGCAGGAGACTCTGACTTGGTGATTGTGTTCTTCAGTGAAGACATAGAGAGTTTTGGTTCATTTGTCTGTGATAAATTCATCAAAGGGAGGCCTGCTGATTAGAGAGCCCTAACCAGCAAGGTTTTGGGGAGGCATGTGCTTTTTTGAGTCTCCTTCCTAGACCTGTTCCACTTTACGAAGCAGGTATTAAGGTGGTGCTCTGTTTACAGCACACAGAGCAACGTTGCAAAGGGAGCTCTCAAACCCAAACTGGCCCAGGCCATGGGTCTGGGGGGTGTGGGTTCAAGAACCATGAAGAAGAATAGACTCCTAAAATCCAGGACTGCAAAATCATGAGTCCTGAGCTTTGTGCTAATAAGTAAGAGGGTAAAACCATGTCAGCAGGAATGGCACTCTCGCTTCATTGGCTCACTTTTGGTGTCCAAAACACACTTATTCTCTGTTGACTGGAATATTATAACAGTGGAATATAATATTATGCACTGAAAGTATGGTTTTAATTTATATTTTTTTCCTCTAGAGACGCAGACCTGAAAGACATTCCAAATGGTCTGAAATGACCTGAGGAATCAATTACTCACATTGCCTGCTTGTAGGGGCTGCCCCAGCTCTGGGCAGTGCAGGGACATAGAGGAGAAGTGCCAGTGAAGAAAAGTTTCTGCCATCATAGTACATATCAGCTGCTGTGAAAATCCCACCAAGCTTGAGGTCAGTGGCATTGCTACACTTCCTTTTTGAAGTTTTTCACATGCCTTCAGTGCGCTCTTGCTGCTTGGACCCATGCTGTGTTTTACTAAGAGAAAATAGATCGGAGGATCTAAATATTACCAACAATAACATGCCAGTGCGCAAAGGCTTTATAAATGTCTTGGTGTCAGGGCAAGGACAGGGCTGCTCAGCAGGGGAAGGGAGTGGGGAGTGGTGGCAAGGCAGGCAGGAACAGTGTCTTTCCCTTCAAGGGGAAGGCAAACCAGTAGAGCAGGGACAGGGACTGAGGGTTGCCGAAGGGCCCAGTGACCACCAGACATGTTCACAGTGACAAGGCGAGTCTGAGATCAAGCCGATCTGCTCAGGGCAGTTCAGGCCTGCTGGTGTACTCAGGGCCCTGAGAATTGCAGCAGCTCTGTACTATAGTAGACCTTCTTCTTGTTAACAAAACTTATGACCAATATTGAGCTGAGTCTCTAAAATGGCCAGTTTACCAAAGATGAAAATAACTATGAACTAGTTACTGAGAGAAAACGTTTTAAGTATAAAGATGTATATGAGAATTGCAATTTTTTAATGAGTGCTTCTGTAGATGTTCCTCTCCCCTCCAATCAGCCCAGAATCAAGAAGGTCTGCCAGATACAAAAAGTAGACATCAATACATTTTAGATATTATCAAAAATAATGAGAAAAAGAGACATTCATAGCCACATATATAAATTAGCAAAGGAAACATTCAGATCAATGACAAAACTAAGTTAAGGGAAAGACCTAGAAGTACAGCAGCAATGAAATAAAAATAGTAACATTACTAATCATGATTCAAAAAGTAGATGTATATGATCATAGTTCTTTTTCATACTCAGTCTGGATGATGTGTTAGTATCAGATGGTGAAAGACTATAGTTTAAACAGGAGAAGCCAGATGTTATTAGATATTAAGTGTTCGTCCCTCATTTTGTACTCCACAATTGCGAGGTAGACATGTAAGCTCCCTTCTCTGTGTGTGAGGGAAGCAAAATGCCTCAGGCCAGAATCCAAACCCACCCATGGACTGACTGATTGGGAGAACACTGAGTGAATGAACTTCTGCCCTTCCCCTCACTCGTGCAGCAGAGCTGCAGATTTCAGGGGATTACCCTGTGCTGACTTTGCAGTGAACTGAGCTGGAATCCCTGCAGCTGTAAAAACCTTATTCTTGCACTGGGAGGAAAAAAACTCCACCATCAAAAGATGTACTATCTCTGCTAGCTTTCTACGTAATACGTAGTGGCTAGAGCACTGACTTTGGAGAATGGGATGTTTTGAGAGCTCTCCTCAGCATGACGGGGTCATACATACTCACACCTTCCATCACTCTGGAGAGTGCAACCCGAGCTGCTAATTATGATGAATTGCCTCCAATAATGTTTGTGAATTCACAATCAGAGAACAAACAACATTTAAACACACTCTGAGTGTAAATGAAGAAGGAAAAAGTCCTGAGAGCAGGCTGTGACTCCCTCTGAATGCAGGTGCACTGCCTACCAGCTGGGTCACTAAGTTCATGTCTCATTTTCTTCCCTCCTCCTCTCCTCCACCTTCCATAAAGGTTTCATTCCTTTCTGAACTCTGCAGGGTGAAGAGATCCTGCTCCCTGGGACACCTACCTAGCATCCTGATGTATGCCAGATCTAGGACATGGTGGGAGATCTAACGCTGATGTTAATAAACAAGTCTATGCTGATTTATTTGCTTGTATGAAATCCCCACAGATATTGTTTCCAAGCTGTTTGGAAACAGTGCCTACTCAGTTACTTAAGTTTGCGCTAGAACACAGCAGAGAAGACAACTGGAATGTGCTCCAGGAGTCAACCCTCTCCTTGCTCTCCATCCCAGTGACAATGTGGGTCTCATGAGCGTTCCAACAAGGGCTCTGAGGGAGGGGAGACAAATTCTTACTCTCAGTTGTCTCTTTTGCAGCTGCCTATGTTGCAAGTGAAGATCTTTGTCTTTCCCCTCTCTCCCTACAGGCTTGCCCATTCCTCAGTGCTGGTAAGTCAAGACCCAGCTGCCTCAAAGTGGCGGCAGAAGGGTTGGAGGAGGTGGAGAGGACCCCTGGGGCTGTGCAGGGAACAGCTGTGGCTGCTAGGGGTAAGAGTAGGCTATGGAAAGAGGGATGGTTCCCATGAGGTGGATGGAGAGAGTTGCATGGAGTTGTTAACTCCAGGCACTCAGTAAATGTAAGTGGCCAATTTTGGTTATTTTTCTGATTGCAGTTTTCATGTAGATACTCCAGATATGCTTAAGGCATTTTTGTGACCAGCCCATAATGACATGTTTTCTGTTCTTCCAGTAACTAAGAATGGGGCACAGGGACTGAGAGTGACTGACTAAGAACAACCTTGAGGTTCTCAGCATGGCCACAAATGGGGAGAAACAAAGATAAATTAGAGCTAATGTTTGCTGGGCTGCTTCTCCTATAATCTACTTTTTCTGTGCTGGCTCTAGCTGGCTCTCCTGTGCTTAAACATTCAAGGACCCCATGGCAGCAGAGGCTTTTTAGAGTAAAAACCCTGATCCATCAGCCACATTCACCTGCTGCAAGCTCAGTATTTCCTGTGGGCACCAGGAGGTCTCTGGCACAGCTTGACTTAGCACTGGAGGGGGAATGCAGGTGCCTTTCTCTAGGCCACGGGGCAGCTAGGAAGCTTAGCAGTGAAGGAGCACAGGGTGGACCCCACTGCACATAGCCAAGGAGTCAGACATGACTCACCTTCCTATACAAATAATTACCTCATTAAACATTGTGTCATGTGTTCTCCTAATGATCTTCTCTCATGCCGCTATTGTGTAATTGGTTCATTACTTTAGCCCTGTGCTCAGCATGCACTCGAATGTCAATCATTACCAGCACCATGTGTTCAGTTCAAACGATATATCTTTGAGTGCTATATTTGGTTGTTTTCTGGTCCCTATGCACTGTTTATACAATACCACATATGTTTTTTGGAGCCCTCTGAAGAAATGCAGACATACTCCTTGTTAGGCTATTGTCTAGCTGCTAATCAGTAGCAACTCTCAGATGCCCTTTGGTAGCAGAGTTAAAATAATTGGGCTTCCTGGCTTTCAGGTCTGTATAGTCTATGACTTTACTCTTCAACAATGGCCTGCTGAGGGAATCTGGGCCCATAAATGAAAAATAGGATGAGGTTGCACTAGATTGTTTAATGATTGTAATCTTCAATAAGGGTTTTATGAATTGACGAGTGCTTCATGAGCACACAGTAAGTGTTCTAATGAATTGAAACCAAATATTTATGGGAGACAAGTACTTAGATGTGAGTGAATAAAAAGCCTATTAAACCATCTGGACAGTTCAAAGGATTGGTAATTTTCAGATAAAACATTGAAGGGTTAAGGACACCAGTTAAAATCTGACCCTTGTTAATGGTGATTAGATATTACTACCAACTGATGGCTAGCTGGGAGACTGAGGTGAAATAAGTCAGGGACTGCTTTTGTGTTTATGGCTAATTTTGGAGAAGAGATTTTTCAGATTCCTGTAATGTTTCCAATAGGTCTCCAGCAGAAAGATGAAATTTTAGATTATTTTTGTCTCCATCAGTGTTCATTTAAATTTAAATTGGGATGTGCGAGATGTGGGAAAGCTTGTGTTTCTATGACAAATTATATGTGTGTTCTAATGATTAAAAGAGAAATTGAGATTCTGAAATGGATGATTTTAAGGGAAAGAGGAAAAATCCCATGAAAAATCTGAAATCCACAAGAATGTTTTATATGGAGCATGGACAGGATATGCAAGGTTAAAAAAAATCTTTGGCAGCAGAAGAAAAGTGCTTGGAATGTTTGAACCCTCAGCGTTTAAGAAACCAAGTCCTCAAACAAGTAAGAAACTGTGAAACAGGCAGGCATTACACAATCAAGTTCATCTGAATTAGAAAGCAATTAAATTAAAGTGGGTGGAAGTTGACTCTCCTTTTGCAAAAACTGATGTTTACTGCTGTCATAGCTGAGAACAAATTTCAAAGTCAAAGACAGCTGCGCTCAAATACAGCCAGTCTAACAAGCTGTTAATGTATCTCCCAGGTAAAAAGTGCTTATGCGACCCAGTACTATGCTTAGCAGGATGTTACCGTTGTCAAGAGACTCGACCTGTTTTATGAGTGGTGTTATTCTCTCCCCCTTTTGAAACTGCTGGTGGTTCAGTAGGGTTGTGGTTAAGCAAAGGAGGAAAGTAGCATTCGGATGTTGGAGCCACTTAGGAAAGGTGGGGCTAAAGAGGAATTGTCCCGTTTTAGGTTCCTTATGAAGCAGGGTATGCTTATATGCTTCATTAGGACTGCCCTTGGATTTGGTTTTGGCTTATAGCCTTATATGCTGGGCACCTGTAAAGGGCAGGAAGAGAACTGGGTGCCCAAGAAGAGTCTGAAGAAACCAGAAAGTTTGGTGAGGAATTGCCTGAGTAAGCCATGAGGAGTTGCCTCTAGCTGGAGGAAACCCAACTTTTACCTCTATCAGACAGTGGTATACCACCTCCTGTAGATAAGTGCCTCATCCCCAGTAGACTTTTGTCAGAAAAGCAGGCAGTAGTCTGTTACATGATAGTTAACCATCTGAAGGTCTAGGGCCAGTTTCTGACTGATTGGAGTGGTCTTCAACCCAAGTTTCCACCTCTTAATGAATGCTATAACCAGGAGTCTGCACGTACCAGCAGGTTAGTACCTCCTCTTGAAGGTGTTCTGTTTAATACAGGGTATTCATTGGAGCAAAGACCGCATCAGAGTAGGTTTCCCAGTCTCCCAGGTGAGTCTTCCAACCACCAAAATACAACATTCTCCCTCTCTTTCTCTCTCTCTCTCTTTCTCTGGCTTAATGAATATTTAAGATATCATAGTGATGACAGCCATAGAAAAGCCCATGAGAAAATTAATCCTGTCTTCATAGCAGAGTTTGAATAGTGTGTCGTAAATAAAGCATTGGGGCCACACACTGAATGTGGAGGATAAAAGAAAATGTTGAATAGCTTACTCGTTAAGTGAGCACCATCCAGCATGAGTACAGAACGAGGCAAGAACTGTGTGGAAAAAATAGTATGTCATCAAGTAATTAAAGACTGTGGCACAATGCATATGTATAAGGGACTGAATTAATGTTTTCAGGAAATCTTAATTTTGGCATTTACTGAACTGGAGTGCTTGACTTTGCAATCTGAGCAATATTCTTTTAGTGTATCTTTTTGTGTAGAAAAGTTTGACATAAAAAGGAACTGAAGGAGCCTCATAAAGCCTTAAAAAGCCTATTCCTTTTTCCTCTACCACAATCGTCTCTGAATGAGAAATTATGGTAGCTGGCTGAAAATCATAATCAAACAGTGAAAACTTAGTGTAGTTGGTAATTATTACTGTAGTCTTTCCTCCGTAGGAATGGTTTTCCTCATTTTCATTCCAAGCATTCTCTACTTCATAACTTTACAGACTAACATGTAATGAATGCTACCAACAGGAGGTTTTTACAAAAACCTCCAGTGCTATAGATGTAGTTAAAGAGGGAGGGGGCTGGGGCATTGAAAGGGTGAGGTTTCGAAGAGGCAGAATAGATGGCTAAATAATATAAAGTAGTGATGATGGCAAATTTTTCCTGCTGTTCTGCTGATGAATTTGCCCATGAGCAGATTGGAATATTTTAAAAACATATTCGTTATTCAAAATCATTTGTCAGGGGTCAAATTCTTTCCTTGTTACTCATACTGAAGCAAGAAAAACCTGTCTGTGGAACAAACTGCTGCTGTGTGTGAATAGACGTGAGGAAATCTGTTCCCAATTAATTTATGGAAATCATTCTCCATTTCATAAGCAACTCTTTGTGTGTGTTCATTATTCAGAATGTGAACGGTTTTGACTGATCTTATAAGTAATGTGGCATGTTACAATGTGTCACAACACATTGAACTGGATTTCCAGTACAAATATTTGACTGTGTTCTGCTATAATTTAGTTTCTGTGATTGTTTTCTGATATTCATAGATAGTTGCCCTTCTCAGCAGTTGTCCCCTTTCCCCCTGGATATATTTTCCTTAAAATAATCAGAGAAAGTAAACACAATAAGAGCTGAAGTGAATTAATTTTACCATCTACAAAAACATGTGTGATTTTTATTTGTGGGGGGCAGTATTTGCCTGGTACTAGTGATTAATGACTAAGGAAAGGACTACGTTTTGTAGAACACATGAGAATAGTCAGACAAGAAAACACACACATAATACTGCTAAATTCTCTAATGGTTTGCTAGTGAAAAGATAATGGAGATACAAAAACTGTGTCTTGTAGATAGCTAAATCAAATATTACGCTGTATAAAACACTTCTTATATTGATTTGTTGAAAGCCTTTTCTATTTTAGTAGCTTGCCAAAGAGTCATTGTGGCACAACATTTCTCTTAGTCAGTAACATACATTTGTTTCTACTTCAGTAAAAGTACTTTTAAATGTGATGTTTGGGCATATTGAGACAGCCAACCAAATATCATCAATAATTTTTGCCGTCCTGCAGGAGTTCTGAGAGTCTTCAGAGCCTTTTCAAAGTGGAAGAAGAGCAGAGGCTTGTTTTATCTCCTGCACACTGAAATGACTAACTCTGGAAGAGCAGAGAGGTGTGCACAGCTTGTCCAAAGCATAGACCCTACAAAGAACCCCTAAATATATTTTGTTTATTAGCTGAGCTGAGTACTAGGTTTCTCCTCACTTCTTTCTAGACTGACTTTGTAAAGGGATTGCCACTCAGCCATGACTAGAAGGAAGTTGGTGAGACCCAGTTTGTATAGTTACAGGGCAGCCTGGGTTTAGCAGTTGCGTTGGCTACATGGGGACATTTTCGTCATTGAAGAGTAGAATGGATTTTTAGTCATTTTGGAATTTCAGGCCAAATTATTCTACATGCTTGGGTTAACCACCAGCAGGGTAAAAGACAGTGAAGCCCTTTGTTGCCAGACCTGTCAGGACATGCTCAGACGTGTGGACTCTGGATGTTTTTGACCTGTATATCAGGATAGGACAGCGACAATTCTTCTGACTGCATCCACAGGTGCTTATTGCAGGCTCTTCAGGCCTGCACTTAGAAACAAATATTTGTTTCTAAAACTCAGTGTACCCACATTTAGCCTCTGACATATCACATCCTAAACATCTTTCAGGGATGTATTTGCCATAATTGTGTCTTTGTAGTGGAAAGCTATTTCTATATATACATTAGCTGACATGTTAAGCTTGGCACAGCTGAAGTGGCAGGCTGGGTATCTGAAAGTTTTGGGCCCAGCTGCTTTAATTTAGAGTATCTTCTGAATCAAGCTGGTGGCTGTTGTATCTTACCTGGGAATAAAGGTGCCGTTTTGTCATCGAAGAGGGCCATTTATGACTGACAGCTTGCCACCTTGCTATAGAAAGACAGCCAGAGGGCAATCCATGGTCCAAGATTTGTGTGGCATAAAGTGGCTAGTGTTCACACAGGGTGAGGCCTCTCTAGCAGATTTGTGTTTGGAATAGCCCAAACTGAGCCAGGCTGTACTGAAAAGCCAGGGTCCTCCAATCACTCTTGCTTCCTGATCCTCTAGTGCCAGTGGTATGGACGTGCCTGTTTTAGGACTTAAAGGGTAGAACATTAACACCCATGGATTCTGCTTGCAAAGGCTGAGTCAGGCAACAGGTTTTGAGTGTTGCCTCTCATCTCCTTTGCATCCCTGCCTTGCATAAACAGAGTTCAGAAAATGGGCCTGTTACTTTTGTGTTTGCGAGGAGTACAGATTAGCACTTCAGTCATGAAAATGCTGAATAAATTAATGAACTGTGGTGTGAAATGAAGAATATTCTTTATTGTAATGACTGGTTCAAGTAGAAGCTGAAACTTACCTTTATTCTGAGAGCAGGTGGAGTACAAGCAAAGGAAGTTCATTTTTCTCCTTCAATAATGGCAGCTCTAACAAACGGAGAATACCTTTGATGTGAAAAGATATTACAAAATCAGAGGGGCTCAGGATGGAAGGGACCTCTAGAGGTCATTGGGTCCAACCCTTTTCTTCAAGGGAAAACCTAGACCAGTTACCAATGACTATGTTCAGATGGCTTTTGAATATCTCCATGGAGGGAGACTTTACAACCTCCCTGTGCCAGTGCTCAGTCATCCTCACAGTGGAAAAAGTGTTTCCTGATGTTTAGGAGGGATCTCCTGTGTTTCAGTTTATGTCCATTGCCTCTTGTCCTATTGCTGGAGAGCACTGAGAAGAACGTGGCTCCATTCTCTTTGCACCCTCCCCTCAGGTATTTAAACCTTGATAAGATTCCCCCTGCACCTTCTCTTCTCCAGGCTAAACAGTCCCAGATCTCTCAGCCTCTCCTCATACATGAGGTGCTCCAGTCTCTTAATCATCTTCATAATCTTCTGGCCCTTTGCTGGACTTTACTCAACAGTATGTCCATGTGTCTTTTGTACTGAGTAGCCCAGAGGTGCATACAGTACTCCAGGTGCAACCTCACCAGTGCTGAGAAGAGGGGAAGGATCACCCCCCTCCACCTGCTGACAATACTTCGTGTAATGCAGCCCAATATAACATTATCCTTCTTTATGTCAAAGGCACATCACTGTCTCATGTTCAACTTGGTGTCCATCAGGACCGCCAGGGCTTTTTATGCAAATCTGCTTTCCAGCTGCGTGGTCTTCAGGATGTACCCATGCCTGGGATAATTCCTCCACAGATGCAGAAACTGCACTTCTTGTTGAACTTCATGAGGTTCCTGTCAACTCATTTCACTAGCCTGTTGAGGTGCCTCTGGATGGCAGCATGACCCTCTGGCATATTAGCCACTTCTTCCAGTTTTCTGTCATGAGGAAACTTGCTGACGGTACACCCTGCCCCACCATCCTTATCACTGATGAAGATGTTCAACAGGATGGAACCAATACTGACCGCTGGGGTACACAGCTAGTTAATGGCTAGACTGACTAGACTTCATACCACTGATCACCACCCTCTGGGCCTCGACATTCAGCCAGTTTTCAACTCACCTCATTGCCTGTTTTTCCAGCCCACACTTCATCAGTTTCTCTATGAGGATCTTGTGGGAGGTGCTGCTGAAAGTCTTACTGAAGTCCAGGTAGACAGCATCTACCTCTTTCCCCTCATCTACCAGGTGAGTCATTTTATTATAGAAGCTTATCAGGTTGGTCAAGCATGACTTCCCTTTGGTGAATCCATGCTGACTACTCCTGTTGCAGATCTGTGAGTATTCCTTGCTAGTATCACAGCATCACAGAATATTAGGAGTTGGAAGGGACCTCGAAAGATCATCCAGTCCAACCCCCCTGCCAGAGCAGGATCACCTAGACTAGGTCACGCAGGAATACGTCCAGGCGGGTTTTGAATGACTTCAGAGAAGGAGACACCACAACCTCTCTGGGCAGCCTGTTCCAGTGCTCTGTAACACTTAGAGAAATAAAGTTTTTCCTCATGTTCAGATTGAATCTCCTATGCTCCAGCTTGCACCCATTGCCCTTGTCCTGTCATCGGACATCAGAGAGAAGAGCCTGGCTCCTTCCTCCTGACACTCGCCCTTTACAAATTTATAACCATTAATGAGGTCACCCCTCAGTCTCTTCTTCTCCAAACTAAAGAGACCCAGCTCCCTCAGCCGCTCCTCGTAAGGGAGATGCTCCACTCCCTC
>NW_010157799.1:0-1187 GCF_000695765.1 Mesitornis unicolor
CCTCCCGCTCCTCCTCGTCCTCCGAGCCCTCGGGGGGACCCTCCAGGGACAGAGACCCCCGCTCCCACTCGGGGCCCTGCGGAACGAGGAGGGGGAAGGGGAAGGGGAAGGGGAAGGAGAGGAGGAGGAGGAAGAGGAGGAGGAAGAGGATGGGGAAGAGGGAGAGGGAGAGGAAGAGGAAGAGGGAGAGGGAGAGGAAGAGGAAGAGGGAGAGGGAGAGGGCGACAGGGATGGGATGGGATGGGATGAAGATGAGGAAGAGGAAGAGGAAGAGGAAGAGGAAGAGGAAGAGGAAGAGGAAGAGGAAGAGTAGGGATGGGATGAGATGGGATGAAGATGAAGAAGAGGAAGAGGAAGAGGAGGAGAAGGAGGAGGAGGAAGAGGAGGAGGAGGATCTGCTCTGCTTTGGGTCCCCTTCCTCCTCTCCTGCAGGGCTGTGGCGGGCCGGCGGGGGGCGGTCAGAGCCCAGCTGGGCTTCTGGAGCATGAGGAGGAGGATGAGGAGGAAGAGGAGGAGGAGGAGGTGGAGGAGGAAGAGGAAGAGGAGGAGGAAGAGGAAGAAGAAGAGCAAGAGGAAGAGGAAGAGGAAGAGGAAGAGGAAGAGGAAGAGGAGGAGGAGGAGGAAGAGGAGGAGGAGGAAGGAGAAGGGGAAGAGGAAGAGGGTGAGGAGGAGGAAGAGGAGGATGAGGAAGAGGAAAGGAAAGAGGAACAGGAGGAGGAAGAAGGGGAAGAGGAAGAGGAAGAGGAGGAGGAGGAGGAGGAAAGGAAAGAGGAACAGGAGGAGGAAGAAGGGGAAGAGGAAGAGGAAGAGGAAAGCCTGACTGAAATGTTTGAGATGGTATCACCACAGATACAAAACTCTGTGGCACTTGGCCATCACTTATGTGTTAGTATCTTCTTCCTTAGAGTGGCTTTGTGATGATCCGAGCTTTGAAGATGGCAAAATGCTCAGGAACTGAAGAATGAAGATGAGGAAGAGGAAGAGGAAGGGGAAGGGGAAGGGGAAGGGGAAGAGGAGGAGGAAGGGGATGGGATGAAGAGGAGGATGCAGACAAGGTCAGAACACGGCCCCCACATCCCCCCAAAGTCCCCCTCAAGCTCCCCCAAATGCCCCCAGAGCCTCCCAAAGACCCCTCAAAATCCCCCCTGGAGCCTCCAAGACCCCCAAATTCCCTCCGAGACCCCCCA
>NW_010157800.1:0-6261 GCF_000695765.1 Mesitornis unicolor
TTCTGTGATTCTGTGATTCTGTGATATTATGCTCACCATTAAGATACGTAAGGTCATCCACTCATAGTCTCTCAACCCTTTATTACTTGACATGGTGATAGTTTTAACTCTGTCTCACTGTTCCTGGATATACTTCACAACTAAAAGATCATTCTTCCTAAAGGAAATCCCTATTCATTGATACAGAAAATTTTTACATATTTTTTCTGGGTATGTTGAACTTCAACTCCATTTCAGATACAAAATTTTAGATCCAGAATGTATTTAATCTTGGGGTAGAAATATATGTACACATCATGCTTTTATCCAGCTAGAAGGGCTGGAAATGGTTGGAGTCACATCAATTTTATGATCTAAATAGGCCTCAGTGAGATAAATTGCAGCACACAATTAAAAAAAATCCAACAAGGTTGAAAACACCTTGAATTTTGAAAATGTGTTTGAAAAACAGTTGCCCATTCATGTCTTCATGTCATTAAACTTCATTCAACTATAAAGACCTAAATCACTTTATGGATATTAAAGACTCAAGCACTCAGGTGTCTTCAGTGACTCAACATTGCTGGGTGCTGCTTCATAGACTTTTAAGTGTTCTTTAAGTGCTTTTACCATCTTAAGGTAGCTTAGGTGCTTAAGTGATTGTACCATGTTAAAACTCCGAAGAGGCTTACGTGGGATTTTGAGACCTTTAAGGTAAGCAGCTGTAACTTTCAACTCTGCTCTTAAAAAGAAAGGATATATTCTTTGATGAACAATTGTAAACAAGTCAGGATATGCAAATATGTATGTTTTTGCACAAAGGGGTGGTTTTTTTTTTGTTTTCCATCTCCAGCTCTCTTTCTATACATAGTGGTTAAATCCCAAGAAATAGCTTTCTTGACTTAACAACAAATCAGGGCAACGACATTCAGTTTTTCTCTATGCCTCCTTCATCTCTTCTCTACCTTTAGCATTTCATCTGACAAAATGACAATTTTTACCCTGAGAAGAGAGACCTAGCCATTGCTTTTGTGTAGTCATAACCCCACTGCATCACTGAGGTAAGGCTGATCCAGGTATCTTCCTCTTCCTTTTCAGATGCCACTACAGTAATTTAGCCTTCTCACTGATGGCACATGTGTTAGCTGACCATGGAGCTGAGGGGCAATACCAGCGCTGGATCTCAGAGAACATTCTGGACCGCTTGGGCATGGAGGACACTGGCTTCGACATCACGCCACCAATCCGTTCTCAGATGGCTGTGGGTTTCTATGGGAGCCAGCAGCCAGCCCCTCTCTATGATCTTGGCTGGTACAGGCCTTCTGGCCAGATGTACTCCACAGCTGCCGACCTTGCCAAACTAGCAATGGTCTTCTTAGGCACCTACCACCGTCGCCTCCTAGAGCCTGACACGGTGAAGACAATGCTGACTCCTCTGTTTAAGTGCTCCACTGAATACTTTGCTAACAAGACCGGCACACCCTGGGAGATTAATGAGCAATTAGGATATGATGTGATTAGGAAGGATGGAGACCTCGATGGCTATTCAGCTACCTTCTCCCTTATCCCCAAGCTCCGTCTGAGCTTCATTGTGCTGATGGCAGGGCCCAGGCCTCAGGGTGGAGATATTGTGACTCAGACATACGAGTATCTTATTCCTGCCATGGAGACGGCATTCAGAGAGGCAGAGAAAAGCTTGATTCCTCCTCCAAGTCCAGGTCCTTATGTTGGCTACTATACCTATTCCAACCTGACTTTCTACGAGATCAAAGTTGGACCTGGTGGGGTACTGGTCATGCAGCAGTTTGGGCCTCACGTGGAAGAGCTGATTCCTGAAAAGTACCGGACAATCAAGCTCCACCACCTGGAAGATCGTGTTTTCCAAGTTGTTTTTGACAAGGAGTTCCCATGTGTTCTGCACCTGGGCTCTGCTTCCATCTCACTTGAGACCCAAAATGGGCAGCTCTTTAACTTTTATCCATTCGATCGCAAGGGTTTATCTCCTGGCTTTGATGCACCAGGGCTGAACACATACAACGTGGTGCGTGTACTTCGTAAACCTGTATTCTATAGCTAAATGTCCCCTCTACTTTTCTGACCACTTCTGGGGGGTGGCTCCAAATCTGTGTCTTACCAGACTCTACTGTCTATGTGGCTTTGTGGATGCCAATTAAAAGGGAAAGACAGTGGCAAATTACTCTTTTGCCCAACAAATACATTATGTCCCACTTCTAAAATTCTTCAACGGCCTGTGGTCCCTGACAGCGCACAACAGGCCAGCTAGCAACTGGGGATGCCTGTCGAAAAAAGAAGTGGGAATGCACTGGACTGATGGTGTTTGGATGCCATAAAAAAAGCACAGCACTTAAGTCTCCACACTTACGTTGTCTGTTTGATTACAGTTCTGGTTTTGACTGGCATCATCAAAGGGCTGAGAACTTCCTACGTCTCTCAGAAAACATTTCTTCTTCCATCTAAGGGTTTTTCCAGACCTCTTCAGGAGCCCACCTGCCATGAACAAGATTCCTTATCTGGGTTTGCCAAAAACATTACATGCTAGAAAAAGGGACCAACCTGATACCAGCTCTTGCTTGTGATACCTGGCAAGTGAGGCTTCATTTCTTTCCTGGATCACAACAAGGAAAATGTGAAAAAAGCAAACAGAATGTGGTTATGTCTTGGCTTCATGGATTTCTGCAAAAGTGGTGGTCACACAAAGAATATTGTAGCACTTGAGTGTAGAAGCTGAAGCTTACTCCTGTGAGCTGGGCCATATAAACATATACTGGTATATTCCAGATGGACTCAAGCTTGTGACTCATTATATAGGCAAAGATGTGTGTGTGACATTTAAGTACAGAAATGCATGGGAATCTGTATGTGTGTTTTGGGCAGGGTGTCTGTATGGATATGTACCCATTGTATTTATGCAGGTATAAGGGAGGATGCTATGGGAAAGTACATTAGCCCAGGGAGCACTACATTTAGGCCACAGGTGCATTTTCTTCTCCCTTCTTGTGCCCACTGAACGCCAAGGCAGGCAGAACAGATGATGTGTCATTAATGGCCAACACCATATCACTGTGATGGCAACAGCATTAGGCATGAGTGCAAGACAGGGCAAGTACCACCATGTGTACCCCATGTGTGTACAGCAATGATTGTACAGCAGGGAAATCCTGAAGGAAGTGCTAAAGGGTAGGCATGCTAACACAGTCAAATACTCTTCAAAGGACAGGTTCTCCCATACCATAACTGCTATGAGGTTGGATACTCTTGCAAAGTGACCTTCTGCTGCTGCTCATCCAGACAGAATCTTGAAAGTGAACATGTCCCTAATCCCAAATCTTGCACCTGGGTAGGGGCAATCCTCACTATCATCACAGATTGGGGGATGATGTGATAGAGAGCAGCCCTGCAGAAAAGGACTTGGGGGTACTCATAGACGAAAAGCTGGACATGAGTCAACAAAATGTGCTTGCAGCCCCAAAGGCCAATCGTATCTTGGGCTGCATCAAAAGCAGCGTGGTCAGCAGGTCAAGAGAGGTGATTCTGCCCTTCTGCTCTGCTCTGGTGAGACCCCACCTGCAGTGCTGTGTCCTGCACTGGAGCCCTCAGTACAAGAAGGCCATAGAGGTGTTGGAGCAGGTCCAGAGGAGGCCACAAAAATGATCTGGGAGCTGGAGCACTTCTGCTATGAGGACTGGCTGAGACCATTGGGATTGTTCAGCCTGGAGAAAAGAAGGCTGCGGGGAGACCTTATAGTGACCTTTCAGTACCTGAAGGGAGCTTACAAGAAAGCTGGGGAGGGACTGTTTACAAAGGCATGGAGTGATAGGACAAAGGGCAATGGTTTTAAACTAGAGCAGGGTAGATTTAGATTAGACATTAGGAAGAAGTTCTTCACCATGAGGATGGTGAAACACTGGAACAGGTTGCCCAGTGAGGTGGTAAACGCCTCATCCCTGGAGACATTTAAGGCCAGGCTTGATGGGGCTCTGAGCCACCTGATCTGGTTGAAGATGTCCCTGCTTACTGCAGGGAAGTTGGACTGGATGACCTCTAAAGGTCCCCTCTAACCCACCACATTCAGTGATTCTATGATTCTAAACTCTTGTTGTTTCTCATTGTTTTCACTCTCTGTGCAGTTCTTCAGCTTCAGTTTTACTCAAAACTACTCAGAGAGACCATCACTGAAGGTCTAGAAATCTATGATTCGCAAACTCGGCTCCTTGCCTTTTTTTCAGACGATTTCACTTCCCTGATAAACATATGAAGTAATGTATATCTTGCCTTACAGGCAGTTGTGGTTGCTGCTGTATTGGTTTCCTCTGGACTTTGTAGGTGATTACATTACATACCTTGTACAACCTTGTATGTTCAAGTATTTAACCTGGACTATAGCAACAGCAATAAACTCTATACAAATTCTTGCTGCTGTCATGTGTGATCATGCCCAGAGTATGTGTGCAGACAGATACATTGCACTATGTTTGATTTTCTGTAGAGGTGCCTACACTTTGTCATGGCATGCCTGACACAACAATGCTTTCCGGTCTTTGAGCTCACAAGATGCAATGTCTGGTTGCAAGATATTTGAGCAGTCTAACTCTGGACTTTTTTAGTTAGGGCTAAGTGCCAGTTTGGGCTGATTTTCTTGCTTGGGAACAGAAGAAGTAATTGTTTACCCATCAGTTACCTTTAAAAGCTTCCAAGAAAAATTAGGATTTATATCCCATGTCACTCACTGGTCAAGATGAAACACCACACTGGACTGTCTACATCTCTCTGGTGGAGAGGTTAAGATATTTCACTTTTCCATCAGTAATGCAGACACTAACAAGTCTTTCTTTTTCTAGTGAGTCACCCTCAAACCTGTACACTGATACTTTTCAGTGCTTTTGTTCATTCCCATAACAGCGAAGTGCAGCTCTTTGCTATTCATAGCGTGAGCCCACACCTGCAGTAAAGCTCATCTCACCAAACCTGGATCACACTGGGAAGGTGAACAAAAGCTTTCTGATTTGTATGGGCAGGAGACCACTCTTACCTGGTATGGAGAGCAGAAGGAAGACCTTGGCACACCTGTACGTAGGATCTGGGAGAGGCTGTGTGTGGCGAGCAGGATAAGGTGAAATTTTGGAGGACCCCAGCGAGGCACAGAGAGCAGTCAGACTTACAATGCTGAATCAATGCTACGAACACAAATGTTGAATTTCTTCCTGCCACTTCATGCATAACAGTATCCTAAGAAAAGCAGAGCCAGCTTTTGTGCCATGATGTGACCTAACTCACGTTAGCAGGTGTTTTATACCAGCTTTAACAGTTTTTCATAAACTTTCAATTTTAATATAGCATCTAAGTTATGATTCTGAGTAAGCTTTGAAGTATGTTTGTTGCTGAATTAAAAAATACCTCAATGTTATTTCATCCATGTCAGAGATTGACTCTGACAATAGATGCAACAAATGTAAAAATCTGCCCAGCTGCTCACTTTTCACAGAAGCGTGTGTTTTAAAAGGCAACTAGAAGTGTCTGCGGCATCCTATTAAAGCAATGTGCTTAAAAATGTTTTTATAATTACTCATCAGGGAATATGCTCCATTAGCATTCCCAGCATCAAAAAGAGGCAAGAACAAAACTTACTCATTGGTTCAGAAGACCAAATTCTATATCAAGGAGCATTGATGAAACCACACAATATTGTAGAACTGTATTTAGTCTACAAGATAAAACCCTCTGGGTCATCAAGAATGAGATTCGCCTGTCAAAATAAAAACAGCTACATCTGAGCTAGCACCTTTAAACTTCTTTCTACTCAGTGAGATTTAATGACTCTAGTGAGTAGAGTGGATTCATCTCACTTAAAGCACACATTCAGAATAAGCTGATGAATCACACTCTATGAATCCCCAGCCTACAGTTGGTTGAGATGGACCCAACCCTTGCTATCACAAGCAACTCTTGAGTTAAAAGTGAAATACTTTCATAATCTGTCTGCCAGATAAGGGCAAGTTCTCAACTTGTGGCATCAACGTTGCTCTGAAGACCTGAAGTTCACTGGATAGCAGGCCAAAAGCAGAACATGGTGATGTTTTTTGTGGTCTCATGCTAACATAGTCTTAGTTAAGACAACTTTTTCCCTTTTAGAAGAACTCCATCTTCAGGAATAGTAGCTCAACTGAGGATGGTATCAAGCTTCAACCTTCAACCTATGTTTTGAAAACAGCAGTTTATCCCTATGTGCTTCATTTTGTCACAGAATCACAGAATCACAGAACG
>NW_010157801.1:0-80789 GCF_000695765.1 Mesitornis unicolor
TGTGTCGGCCCGGTGTGCTGTTGCTCTCCCCTAGGCTATGTTTCCCAGGCACTTGGTTTACAAATGGCCGATAACAGGGAGTTTGCAACTTTTGTCAGAGGTTAAGTTTGTGTAGTGTTGGAGAGCTGTGTCTGAAAGTGTGCACACTTCACACCTGAGGAGGTGTGAAGCTTGCAGTGCATTAGGCAAGCGTAGCTTCATGGCTTGTTACGGTTTTAAGGAAGAGAAAGAATACTTGGGAAACCAAGGATTGTTAATGTATGGGAGATGGGAGGATATCGTCGCATTTCCTTGTGGATAGGAAATTTCTAATACTGATGTATAGAAATACTAGTATTAAAACTTCAATCTCCACAAGGAAATGCAATGCAGTCCTCCCCAACTCTTCTTGGTTGTGCCTAGTGACAGGACAAGGGGCAGTGGTCACAAACGGGAACACAGGAGGTTCAACTTAAACATAAGGAAAAACTGCTTTACTGTAAAGATACCAGAGCACTGGACCAGGCTGCCCAGAGAGGTTGTGGCTTCTCCTTCTCTGGGGACATTCAGAACCCACCTGAACGGGTTCCTGTGTGATCTTCTCTGGGTGATCCTGCTCTGGCAGGAGGGTTGGACTGGATGATCTTCAGAGATCCCTTTCAACCCCTGACATTCTGTGATGCTGTGATAAAGAGAGGGCACAATTAGCAAAGTAATTTTACTCCAGGTTATAAACTGCATAAGGTCTGTAGACAGTTGCGTTTGTGCACCGTTGGAAACCATCTGGGCTGAACTAGTGATGAAGGATGTGAAAGCAGACATGGAGTACGGGAAGCGTGGAGAAATACTGATCCTACAGAATGTCAGGTAGGAGAGCTAATGTTCTCCATGTGTGCGAAAGAAATGTGACAGTGACACTGGATGTGATTGATGTGAGGGACTGTAAAGTGAAAGGAAGAGATTGTGCAGATACAAAAATTCCAGTGTATCATTTCTTTGAGAAAAGAAAATTATAGAAGCTTTTGATGGTGTCTGCCACAGACCACGAGAGTTGGATTTGGATAAGGATATCACTTACTGACAGATACTCATTATGTATGTGGAATTATGTAGTAAGTGGATTTTTTTCTTAGATACAGATAACAGCATCATTTGGGAAGTACATACAGCGATCCAGTTGTACATAAAACTGCTGTAAGCTTACCACATAAGCACTGAATTGGTTTAGACTTGCTTTCAGTAAGTAGTGTGAAAAATTCTGAGAAGAGCTGGTTTAATAGAATCACAGAATATTCTGGGTTGGAATACCCCTTTAAAGGTCATCTAGTCCAACCCCCCTGCAATGAGCAGGGATATCTTCAGCTAAATCAGGTTGCTCAGAGCCCTGTCCAAACTGGCCTTGAATGTTTCCAAGGTTGGGGCTTCTACTGCCTCTCTGGGCAACCTGCACCAGCGTTTCACCACCCTCATGGAGTGAATGTCTTCCTTGTGTCTAGTCTGAATCTACCCTCTTTTAGTTTAAATCCATTGCCCCTTGTCCTATATCAGCAGGCTCTGCTAAAACGTTTGTCCTCATCTTTCTTATAGGCCCCCTTTAAATATTATTTTGGAGACTGCAATAAGGTCTCCTTGGTGTCTTCTCTTCTCCAAGTTGAACAACCCCAACTCTCTCAGCCTTTCTTCACAGGATAAGTGTTCCATCCCTCTGATCATCTCTAGACTTGCTCCAACAGGTCCATGGCCTTCTTATGTTGAGGGCTCTAGAGCTGGACACAGTACTCCAGGTGGGGTCTCAGGAGAGCAGAGTGGAGGGACAGAACCACCTCCCTTGATGTGCTGGTCACACTTCTTTTGATGCAGCTGTTTATTAGGCAGCTTGTGATCCAAGATCATGTTTTTAATTAGATTCAATAAGCAGAAATAAAATAAAGGACTAAACAGTGACAAGTTTGAAATTCTTAATTTTAGAAGGACAAACTTTGAAAAATCAAGATGATTTATTAGTGATGGTAGTTGTACTGAAGTCTTGAGGGCCCTAGAAGCAAAGAAAGTATGAAGCTGTTTTATGCCAAAGGTAGCATGTGTTTGGAATTTGTATCCAAAAAATGGGAAAAGTTCTATTGAAAAGAACTTTTACCCATCTCAAAAAGGATTTTAGGAATAAGGACTAGAAAAAGGATGGATAAGCAAAGAAAAATATAGAAGATAAATTGCAGTTCTAAAGTAAAATTGACAAAAGTAATTCTGAGTTAGTTTTACATAATTGTTTTTTAAAGCTTCTTTAGTAAAAACAAGTCAGGCTCCTACTTACAGATTTGATGGTACCTAACATCTGAAGCTTATACATGGTTTATCCTGAACAACTTGATGACCTGTTAGTGTTTCTTAATTTTTTAAAGCTTTCATATTTTCTGTACTAAGATTCTTTAATAAAAATATAGTAGCTGTTTCTTTCACATAATTATTGCATTATTTTGAATGATTTCGCTCTGTTACATGCTTAATATCTTTAATAAAGTTCTTTTATTAACCAAATCTTTGGAATACTTTTGTTTCCCTAAAGCTGGTTCCTTGAAGGAGGACCATGTGAGAAGGTCAAAAATGAAGAATAAGTTTCAATTCTACCAAATTAATTATGTAGAAAATTAAATTTTATGTAGCATTTAGAATAGACAAGAGCTAACAGTTGCATCAGTTGTATTTTATTGTTTGTGTCTAAGCACAGTTGCAGGAACTGAAGTGTGTTTAGAGTTTGGCTAACAATTCAGCAAAGAGAAAGAGCTTTTCAGGTTAATTTTCTGAAAATCTTGGAACAGCCACATTAAAAAATGTGAACAAATGTTTTTCTTCAGCATCTCAGGTTAGATTTTGTTTACATGAGGTTAGATTCAGATACAGGAATGGCATCCCAGGATGTTTGATTATTTTAATACACTTCAAGGTCTGGAGATAACGCTCATTATGGGTTTTTTTCTTTTACTGTAGAAGTAAACCACTAATTATGTGAAAATGACTCCAGCACCCTCCTATATTACTTTTCAGCACTGAAGGTAGTTCTTGCATTGTTTGCATTATCTGAAACACTTGATTGCCTTCAGAAGGTATTTTGGCACTTGTAGAAAGAAGTGTAAATATTTTTAGGTAAGAATATGATTTGATTGACACCTTATCAGTCTTTTTTAGCTGCTGGCCTTGACATTTCAGTAAGTCTATTAGAGGCATAATTTTAGTATAAACTTAATTACTCTCTTTTAGGCTTTGTATTTCTGGCTGTCATTAGTTTGTTATATAGTTTCTTATTAGTTGTTAGTCACTTTATTAAAATCTTCAGGTTTTTTTCAGTTAAGCAGGTGGATAGCCAAAGCTTTGAAATTATTTTTTTAAGGGTGACTGTAATGTTTGTGGAATGAGAAAAGAATTTGAGAATTTTTTTCTTCTGCTTTGAACATTTTCCCTCTGGTGGATGATGATGCATTTTTTCAGTCACTTCCACTCTTGTTGCTGGCGGGTAAACAATGCACCATTCTGCATCGCGTATGACAACAGACAGCAGTTCCAAGGGGGAAAAAGGTGATTGGAATAGGAATGACAGAAATAAAGAAAATTAATATGAGCAGTGTGTCTTAGCGTTATATAGGACCTTTACAAGTCCTAGATGATTTGATAAAAATCAAATTAGTCAAATTGTCCTGCTAGCCCAAAACCCAAGGTGTGGTTTTTTTGGAGGTGAGGGAACAGTGTCCCAGGAATCTACATACGATTTTTCAAAGCAATTTTGTCACTTAGGGCAGAAATTTCACACCAGATCCTAATGCTTATTTTTAAACCATTGGAGAATTGAAAAATTGTGCCCTCTGTTTTCTTTCCTGTCTTCTCACTTCTTTCAAAACATTTTTCCCGGATGTATTTGCTCTTTATTGCTGAGATACTGAACCTGTATTGAAGGATAGTGCTGAACATGGGTAACAGAACAGTATTCCCACTGTCTTCCTTGCTTTTCACGTGCACAGGTTTTCTTTTGTGCATTGTTTGCATCTTAGCCTTCACTGCTTTCGTTCTTGGCAACCAGTTTGTTTTTGGGGGTGATGATGCTTCTGAAAAAAGGCCTTTGTGAATAGGTTTCAATCCTCTAGCTCCAATACAGCTCACCGCATGTAGATGAACCTCTGATTGCTAACTTCAGTGGCATCATGCTGGAGGTCCATCACTGGAGATCCATCCCTGGAGCCAACAGGTGGGACTGGATGTCATGCCCAAGGAGAGATGGCATCTGACAGGACGTTTTCTCTTTGGAGATTGAGATAATAAAGTTATTTTAGATAATTTCCAGTAGAAGTTTCTGTAGCAGTTACCTACCTTACAAGGTCAAGGATATCAGTCTTTCAAACTGTCAATACTTCAGTCTTTCAGAGTGTCTTGCATCTAGCCTCTACACTTCATGTAGATTTGCTCTTGCAATTAGGAGGCAGCCAGTGGAGCTTGTGTCAGGAGCTGAGAAGTCACAGTCTGGTGTCAAGAAGCAAGAAGAGAGTGAAAGAAGATTATGCTGCAGTTGGAGACAGCAGTTTTTCAAACAATCGCATACTGTTTCTCAGGGTCTGCCATTTCTTGGAAATGGAAAATGCTGCATCAGTGGAAGAACGAATGACAAGCTGAGTTCTGTCTGTTTAATGTCAGCACTGGATGGAGTAGGGACATTTCACTGTTTGTACATGAAGAAGGAAGATCATTTTGAAAACAGACTCATGTCTTCCTGGAAAGGGAATGTGGCCTGTTCAGTAGGGATAACTGTTGACAATAGTATTGTTCTGTCCTCTCCTGCAGGATGGCTTGGACAAGTTAGCATCATTCCCTACTATGGTAGGAAACTGCTGAGAAATAAGAATATCAGAGAAGGTTAGGTTCCTTTCCTAAAGTTCCCCTTTTTCTGTGATTTTTTTCTCCTAATCTTTTGTAAGCCTGTGGTTACAGTCCTTGGGGAAGAAGCTCCAGGCAGACCTTTGATTCAGCAGATGGGATTCGTAAATGCTCCAATTAACTGGGAGGAAATACTAAGTGGAGTTCTGAAAATTTTTATTTGCTTGCCAAGTTCCTAGAGAGAGAGTCTACAAGAATGTTTACATTCAAATGAGTCAGTGAACCTGTTCAGATATTTAGGATTAAGTGGTCTTAGATTGCTCATAGAACTTGACTATTAGAACTAGCTGTTGTGTTCCTTAACTCACTTACCTGTACTGCAGAATCAGATGGGCCTTACCCAAAAACCTGTCAAGGTTGGACCAGAACCAAAGTTGGAGCTTTCAGGTTCCAAGACCTAAAATTAGACTGCCAGGGTGTGCTGTCCAGATTCTACATTGTACTTGGATTCCAGATAAGATATTTGTGAAAAAATATAAATATTTTTGTATTAAAATGCTATGCACTTTCTCAAGAAATTGATGTTTACAACAATGAAGTTTGTGCACTTTATTTTTTTGGAACACAGCTAGTGATAATGTATATAAAGTTCTAATACAAAAGAAATATTTCTTGCTTACCTTTTTACTTTCTAAAGTAAATATTGCAATTAAAAGAAAAAAGTAGTCGGTAGCTATTTTAAAGTAAGGTTTTTAGCAGTTATACACATATGGTATTTAGTAGATGGACAACCTCAATAAATTGAAATAGCTAGGGTATGTTTTTCTTCTGTACCCGAAGTACTCAAATATTCAGGTTATAATCTTTAAATTGTTGATGAAAATACTGGTTTTTCTTTGCTTCTTTCTATATATACAATAGTTATTTTTTCTGGAGGGAAAATCCCTCTGAGTAGGCAAAAATCTAGTAACACTAGTATTTTAAAGGTATACGGATAAGAAGGATTCTTAGACAGACTTAATAATATTTTTTTGGTCTGTCCTTATTTTCAGGATCCCAGGGTGAATATGTACTCTTAAATCACTTACAGGTTTTTAGAAAAAACACCTTTGCAGATGCAGACATGTGGCAGTCAGCACATACTTTTGTTAGAATACATGAATTTGAATAAAAGAATAAGCTGGTGTAATTTGAGCCATCCCATGTACTCCTATAGGGCTGCTCAGAAATAAGGTGTCTATGTTTGCAGAACAGCTTGAAGAGTGGTGATGTAGGGTAATTTTCTCTATATATGTGATAAAACATGCTATAACTTTTGACTTGTGAGGACATGTAAGTGGTCTTTGTTCTTGCAAAGTTAGTACAAAACTGTCAGCGTGTTTGTGGGACTCTGAAATTCAAAGTAGTGAGCTGAAGAATCTTTTGTTAGGTAACTGAAATGGTCCGTCTTAGCATATCTTTCTTTATACTAACAAACTGCTTTTGTCTGACAGAAGCAATTAAATTGAAATATTAGAATTGGAAGAATCGTGAATATCAGTTATGTATCAAATGGTTTTAGGAAGGAAATGCAGAATTCTGCATTTATTTAAATTAGAAACTTAACAGTTATTCTCTTGGGGAACGTCAGCCCTGTGAGCCCAGTGTAGGCTAAGGATGGCCAACATATGTCAGCATTGCTAGAGAGTGCTGGAAATCGATGCTCCAGATGTTGGATAGCCTTGATATTCAGTTTCACAGTAGGACTACTCATATACTTGAATGAAATGTTTCAGAATTGCAGTTCAGAAATACAGCCTTGCTCAGGCTGTGGTCATGACAAAGACCTTAATTAGGGGAGTTTTCTGGTTTAAATAGAGATCATAGAATTATTAAAGTTGGAAAAGACCTCTAAGATCAACAGATTCAACCATCAACTCAACACCACCATGCCCCCTGAACCATGTCCTGATGTGCCACATCACATTTTTTGAATGCTTCCAGGGATGGTGACTCCACCACTTCACTGGGCAGCCTGTTCTAGTGCTTGACAATCCTTTTGGTGAAGCAATTCCTCCTAATACGCAACCTAAACCTCTCCTGGTGCAACTTGAGGTCATTTCCTCTTGTCCTATCGCTTGTTACTTGGGAGAAGAAGCTGACCTGCACCTTGCTACAACCTCATTTCTGGTAGTTGTAGAGGCCGATGAGGTCTCCCCTCAGCCTCCTTTTCTCTGGGCTAAACAACCCCAGCTCCCTCAGCCGCTCCTCGTAAGACTTGTACTCCAGACCCTTCAAAAGTTTCGTTGCTATTCTTTGAGCATGCTTTGGATCCCCAGTATTTTCTGAAACAAAGTGAATATTTTCGCAATTCTCAGTAAACCTGAAAGGACCCAAATGTTTCTCTAATGTTGGTTTTCAGATTGGAACTGGAATAACAGCATTTGGAGGCTTAAGCCAGAAATTGAAAGCTCCGACTAGTGTAGTTGTGTTTTTTTTCCCTGAAAAAGAGTTCTTGAAAAATAATGTCAGCAAGATTCTAAATTTATTTTTACTGCAATAAAAAGACAATTTGACTGCATTTTTTACCCCAATAAAAATTGGGGTATGGTGTTTAATAAAACTTCTTCCTTTCCAATCACAGTCCGATTAATTTTACTACTTGTTTTAAGAAATGTATTGACCAAGAATTATTTTTTAGGTAAGAATACAGAAGAGCAGAGTCTTGTCTAACTGGAATATAAAACCAAAATTGACTGAGCTTCGTATTTCTTGTTTTCTCACCCCACAGAAGCAAATAGTTCTGGCTTAATATTGTGACTAGTTCCATAAAGTATTGTTACAGCAATGTGATATGGTGATTTTAACCACAGTTCTTTCTCTGCAGGGGAACAGAAGCATAAATCCATATGGAGGATGAACCTCCTCCTTCTCAAGAAGTCAGTGTCAAGGTCAGAGTGTGAATTTTTACTGAGAATCCTGTACTGCTCTACTCAAAAGGAAGAAGCTTGGTTCCATTCAGCAGTAGCTTAGTACATGCTAGTAGCTTTCAAGATAAACAGAAACCCAAAAGTATAGGTAGGAAAATGATACTAGTGAAAGAAATGTTGCTTCTGTGATCCACAAAATATCAGAAGAGAAATATTTTAAATTTTATTAGATTGAATTTCTCCTTTGGCTTCCAAGGCTGATTTAATTTAGTGTTATGTTCTAAATTTTCAATGTTTCAAAAACATAAACTTCTTAGAATTAACTTTTGTAGCATAATTTGGTGCAAAAACTTCCTCTCATTTTCTCTTATTTTCTTTGAAATACAGTGAGGGAACTGATCACTTATGGGACATAAATATTGGCAGGCTGATAGTTCAAGCTTTCTTTTTTTTATATTTTTGGGACAAAATATAATGGAAAAGTGTGAGAGAGGAAAAAATCTTGAAAGGTGAAAGAATATCTCTTTATGAGTTGAAGGTAGTAATTCCAGAGACAGGATTTAGATTCTGGATATTTTTTAGTCTGATAAAATTTGTTGTTATTACTTTTGTAAAAAAAAAAATAAATCAGTATCATAAGTGTTTCCTTGTGTGCTTTTTATAATAGTGTTGGGTTTTTTCCCTTCAATGTATTATTTTAATGTTAAGAAGTGCTACAGTTTGAGGTTTTTTAACCTGTTAATTGTGAAGGTAAAACATGAGTGCTTTGTAGAAGGAGGTTACAGAAAAAAACCTTTCTATTTAAGATGGATGTATTCTGACCCACTTTGTACTTGGAATTTAGAGCCCATATTTTAAAGAAACCAGTATGTTATTCCAGTAAGGGAATCTGTACAAATGAAAGACAGACACCCTGAGTGTCGTTTGAAACCTCAGGCTTCATCAGTCTTGAGCAAAAGTGGGGTGCAGTTTTGTTGCTGCAGTTGAATGACCAATCTGTGATGCTTTCACTATTCATTATCATATTTTAAAAGTGCCTAAAATCCTCCATAGAATTAATACTAACCTCTTGACATAAACCAAATTGTTCTGTGAACAGCAGATGAATGAAGCCAGATTCCATATGGATTCCTGTCCTTCCCCTCTTACAACCCTGCTGTGTGATTTGCTAGGATCAGCGACCTACTTGCTTGCTGACTTCTGTCACAGCATTCATGTCTGATTGTCCAGCTGCCTACTGCCAAATGGACTGTGTCAGCAGAATCTTTTACTTCCCTTTCACTTGCATATTTGGCTGAAATTGGTCAGTAATTTGGTGTGAGGAGATGGGGAAAGAACTGGTGTGATCAAAACCACAGGTCTTCTTTAGGGAAGATGACCAACCCTCCTTTTCCTTCCTCAGAAGTATATTATGAAGAAGTGTGTGATTAACTGCTATTTGTTTAAAGATTTTTATTCAGGATTAATTTAGGGATTATTTGTTTAGTTTCAAACGTTATCTATGTTTCTATGTACTTTTTTCATACTAAGTGATACTAATCAAAAAACCAGTATCCTTATGACTGACATAATGGGCTTTAGTCTCCAAACTAGAATTTATTCTCATCTTTGTTTCAGTCAGAGGCAGAAATAAATACATTCTGTAGCAGATCATCTCATAAGTCTGCTACTTGCTAGAAATAAACTAATGATGCAGTCCTCACTGCTATGTGGTGAGCTACATAATGCCTGTGATAGGCAAATCTATTCTTACTTACCTTCTGATCTGGCTACTTTTACTACTAGTAATGCTGCTTTTCTTTCACATTCAGAGTCTATTTTAATTTCAGTCAAGAAAATTTGATGCATGCTGCATGCAAAATTTGCTATCAGATTTTGGTACTGCAACATTTTTCTGATCTACGCTATACTAAAGCAGTAGAAATGTTGTGTGAGATTCAGACATTAACTTCGTTGGTTTTGATGTCTGGAGAGATTTTTTTTTCTTTTCCTTTAATGATAAACTTGTCATTTGTCCTTGGATAAGGTGCAAAATGTTCAATTATCTTTCTCTTTTATTATATGTCTACTTACTTAAAATGCAAATATTCTTAGGAAGTTCCCAAAGAATCAACGATTGCTGAAACACAAAAGTAACTTTCAGAAGTAAAGGAGAAAGGAAAAAATGTCTCAAGTTTTCTCAAGTTTCTGTTTTCAATGCATGAAAACAAATGTGCATATTTTCCAAAGATAAGTATATTCTTGGGCAGATTTTTTAATGGTTTTTTCTTTTAACAGTAATTTTAACACCAGGAAAAAAACCACATTATTTTCAAGTTTTGATTGTATACTTTACACTTTATATTAGAATCCTGTACATTGAATTCTATGAGCTAGCCGTTATGTTGTAGAAATATAGTGAAAATACAACCTTACCACTTAACTTCTTATGTGGTACTTTTCTAAATGCATATAGATAATTTATTTCTGGACCATGGTGTATTTTATTTGTTTATTTTAATGACTAATACCCAAAGTATTATTCTAGAGTTAAAATAACAGATTTGTGGTTGGAGAAGGAGATGGTGGTGTTTCTCTAAATGTTTCCTTTTTATTGCACAAAGGTATACATTTCTCTCTGTCTAGGTATTTGATACAATTTTTTATAATATCAGGTCTTGGAGGCAACCTTATTGTCAGCCCTAAAGATGCTGGATGTTGGGAAATGGCCAATTTTTTCTCTGTGTTCCCAAGAAGAGCTCAAGTTAATTCGACAAGCCTGTGTTTTTGGCAGTGCTGGTAATGAAGTGTTGTATGCAACTGAAAATGATGAGGTAATGGTCCAAGAGTGTGTATGAACGTGACATAATTATTCCTTTCTGTATCAAGTTGTTGTGAAAGCCAGTATTATGATAATATACCTAGAAAAAGCTGCATGCAAAAGTGCCCGATCATTCTGATTGCTACTAAAACATTGTGCATTCAAATTAATGGCTTTCTAACACAGAAGATAAAGAGAAAATTGAGTTAGACATTTCTTGGAGGTGCATGGTGACAGGGTGAGAGGCAATGGACACAAGCTGGAAAATGGGAAATTCTGATTTGGTGTTAGAAAAAAAAATAGTGAGAGTGGTTAAATCCTGGAGAGGTTGTGGGAGTTTTTCACTGGAGGTGTTCAAGACATGACTAGATAAAGCCTTGAGTCAGTTGATCTATTTAGACATCTGTTGAGCAGGGGGCTGGACTAGTTGACCTTTGGAGGTCCTCCATTCCAACCTAAATAATGATTCTGTGATTCTTCTACAACAGGTTTTCGTGCTTGGCATGAACTGCAGTGGGTGTCTGGGAACAGGTGACATGCAGAGCACCATTGAACCAAGGAGGCTGGATTCTCTATGTGGCAAAAAGATAGCCTGTCTGAGTTACGGAAGTGGCCCTCACGTTGTTCTGGCTACAGAAGGTAAAGTATGATCTGAATATTGCTTTCTCAGATTGCTTTTTCAAGCTCTGCTTTGATCTTGATGCTACTTTTGGAAGTTGGTTGTTTTTTTTTTTACTTTGCAGTTAAGTTTGGAACCTCTGATTGCTTTTGAAATGCATTAGTGGCTACATTATTGGGGGATTGGACTAGATGATCTTTTGAGGTCCCTTCCAATCCCTAACGTTCTGTGATTCTGTGATTCTGTGATTATGCCCATATGTTCTCGTGCCAACATTATCCTTTAGCTAAAATGCATCTTTTCCTTCCTGTACCTACTTTTGGATGTTCTTTCAAGACCAGTTATATTTCCTCACAGCCTTTTGTTTTCTGTTGTCTTACTGACAATTTTTGTATCCGTATCGTGCTAGTGGCCCTTTTGTTCAAGTACATGATTCTCCAAGACAGATGGCTGTGTTCCCAGTGAGGTTCTGTTAGAGCCTGACTGGTGATGTTAAGATTTCTCTCTCTTTCTCCTTTAATAAGAATGAATCTTGAGTAGTCTAGACTATATGACTTAAAAGGAGGTGGGGGAATATAAGTGTGTGTCTGTTGTTTATATTCAGTTACATTCCATCATTTTCTCCAGTCTTCAGGGTAAACTATTTTGGATGCTTTATAGATATTTATGTGTATTCTTCTGCTGAGGTTTCTTGCTGGCAGATCTCACTGACACACTCATATTCCTTACCCAGATGGTGAATTGAAGTATTGCACAAGAACAGGTTCAGAACTGATCCTTGATGATTTTTACTCTTATCTCCATTCACATGAATAACTTCTGTTCAGCACAGCCTCTTTTAACCTTCCTTTCAGACAGCTCTTACACATTTCACAATTCTTGTGTTAATTAATATAATTTCCAGTTTATGTTTTATGTTTCTATGGGTCTGTTTCACTATTTACTGAAGTTTGAATTCTCATGTTGGTGAAGCAAAGGAAAGGTGGTTTGCCTTTGGCAGGATGAAGTAATTAGATTTAATCTGTTATTGTAGAGAAATACTGGTTTAGTGTAGCACATTTTGCATTTGTAGTTCTGAGGAAACCTTTCTTAGGGGTAAGGAGTTTGGTCATCTCTTTAGAAATCTGATGAAGTTGTATGTCAAATCTAGCTCTCCTGCAATAAGTGCGTAATTTAGGTTTCAAAAATGACGATGATGGTGACAATAAACAAGATGAATGTAGGACAGCTATTCATCAAGCCCTGCACTACTGTAACTAGAGGACACTTGATTTAAAACAGATCAAAGAAAGTGAGCACAGAAAGGTGTTAGCTTCATGGGTATGTACATTAAAGAGAATCAGAAGTACCTGGTAATATCTGTACTCCAGTGATTGTAAATGCTTGGGAAATGCAAACAGCGACCATGCTCGTGTTTCCCTTAAACAGCAGCTTTTTTCTATTGCCAGTTGAAGACAGAATTTTGCACTAGGTTGGCCATTGGTCTAACCCAGTCAGACATTTCTTGCCTTCTTACTTTTACTAGCATGTTTCTCAAAATACAGGACGTAAGTAGTATGTTTAAATAATAATAAATAAATTATTTATACTAAATAATACTGAATAACAGTATGTTTCTCAATAAGATATAATAAGTTTTTCTTGCAAACATCTTCATGTATGTTGAAAAGAAATGAAAGCTTGTTATTTGAACTTTCCAAAGTGGCAAACAGGACATAGACAAGAAATTTTGATTGATTGTCCGGAACAAAGAAATTGAAATGGGGACTCCTGACTGTCATTTCATCCTTTTCTCTTCTGTATTGCACTATCATCTCTTCTATCTATATGACCTCCTTTAATAAGATTATGGAAATACTGTCCTTTTGGATTTATGGTCAACACTGTATGAAGGTAGCATTGATATGTACATGGGACTAAGTGCCTCAGAGGGCATACATACACACACACACACACACACACACACAAATACGTCTATTGTTACTGAATTTGACTTTTCAGTTTGTAATTTTATGTTGCATACTCATTGGAAAAATAGAGATTTTAAACTAGCTTTTTACATTTTATTATAGAAGGAGAAGTGTATACGTGGGGCCATAATGCTTACAGTCAGCTGGGCAATGGTACAACAAATCATGGCTTCATTCCCTGTCAAGTCTCTACTAACTTGGTGAACAAGAAAGTCATTGAAGTTGCCTGTGGCTCTCATCATTCTATGGTGTTAACATCTGATGGAGAGGTGAGAATAGCTGGAATAAATCTCTCTTTTCTCTTAATGAAGTTCGTGTATGTTAGAAACAGGAAAACATTCTGCACCTAGAGCAATAGACTTTGCTTCTTGTGATCCTCACAGTGCTGATGCAACACAAATGTTTGATTAAAATGGAAAAGCTGTATAGCTGCTTTGAAGTGCACGCAGAACATTGATGTCTGTGCCACATCTGCTTGTAATAACAGATTATAATTAACTTTGTAGAGGGCAGCTGGTTCCTTCTTATGCTATACTCTACTGTTAAATGCTTAATGGCATTAAAGCTGACATTAATATAAGTCACATTCATGTAAGGAGTTCCACCTACCAAAGTAAAAAGTTTTCAGTTTTTACTTTGAGGTGTCCAGTTAGCCATTCTACTTTGGGTTCTGGAAACCTGGCAATGGATTCTTCCAGCATTAATGCCTCTTACTTTTGATTGAAGGAACATAAAATAATGGAATATATAAATATGAGTGACGTATTTTTGATAGAAGCAGTTAAATTGTAAAACTATGTATCTTTCTAGATTTTTAAAAGAATACATCCACTTGAACTCAAAATGTAGTTTTTTTATGCATATAACTTTTTTCTCTCTTGAATATGTACTTTGAACTTAAAGTTATATGGCCTTCTTCTATGACAATTCTCTTACAACAGGTTTACACATGGGGTTATAATAACTCAGGCCAAGTTGGATCTGGTTCAACAGCTAATCAACCAATTCCTCGTCAAGTTACCAGCTGCCTACAAAACAAAATAGTAGTTAATATAGCTTGTGGACAGATGTGCTCTATGGCTGTGGTGGAAAATGGAGAGGTAAGAAACTTTAAGTGAATTTTCTGACTGAATTTTATTTCATGTGATGTAGCTAATTTAAAATCTGTCAGTAACAAGCTGCTACTCAGAAATGAAGTATACCTTTCCAGACTCCCTCAAATCTACCTGCTTATACTGCTTGCAAATCCTTTGTCATAAATTGTCCTGCAGATTCTGACATACCTAAGCACACCTTCGTATCCATGCTGATTATGGTTTCTCCTTTAGAAAGGATATAGAGTGAAACAGGGAAAGTTGTTCACTGACATTTGGTTTATGGCTTTTTGGTTTATGAGGATACTCATAAAATTTAGCAGCTGTTACTTTGTATCAATTACTGAAGCTGGCTTTGAGCTGAAGGAATTCAAATACGATATTTCAAATGTACTTGAAAATACAGTTCTGAAGTAAAAGTAGCATTGTGAAGGTCAGGAGGTGTTTACAGTTTTTGGTATGTATACATAGCATTTCATGCTAGCTTCATTTTTCTCTATGTAAAAATAACTAAGTTTGTATCACTGATATACTGATTTTTAGAGCTGGTACTATATTCTAGCAAAGATGAAAGCACTGATTAATCTGTTATCCCACTGCTGTTTTAGTATTCATAGAAAAATAAACTATTGTCTATACTAGACTCTGAAGTATCAAGAATGTGAGAATAATCAGTGAATGCTATTTTAATTTTCAGTTCTCATATATGCACACTTTATCTCAAAAGAAAACAGAGAAAATAAAAGTACATTGCATATGTTTGTACTATTGCAATCCCTCTCACCCCCCTGGAATCTCTCATAATTTTTTATCATTGCAAAGGTAGGAAGTGTTCTTTTTATTTTAGTTCATATGAGCTGAAGATTTTGGGCAGCCTGCATCCTCTCTAGTTCCATCACTCCAGGCATTCCAGTTTAGACCTAAGTAGCTGTTGACTGTTTGCAGTAGAACATATGTCACTGAAATTATCAGAGCTCAGTATTTTCCCTTTTTCTTATGTTCAGCATAAAGCTGTTAACAGCCCACTCAAACTGCTGTGCATAGCTTCCAGTTTATACTTGTTTTAGTGTGTTTTCTTTCCCGTAGGAGGATTTTTGAATGAGAAATTAGCTCATTGGAAAAAAAAAAAGAAATATTCATGCTGAATTTGCTCTGGGCTGGGAAAGAGCCATCTGAATAACTTATTTTCTACTCTTTGTATCAAAATATTGCAGTCTTACATAATCTAACTCTTAAAGAGCAACTGGAATGTGGAGGTTTAGAATTTTAGATGAGCATGCAGTTGGTATTTCAAACAGAAGCAGCATCCCAGATTTCTGGTGCAGAAAAACATATGCATGCGTGTGTATATATGTGTATGTATGTATAAATTTATGTGTAGTTTGTGTGTATCTACATATAAAGTATAGATCCTAAGGTATGGGGGCAGGACATATTGAAGAAAAGTATTATTGTAACTCTGAAGTAGTTATATTGCTTTCAAAAGAAGTAGATAGCAGCAAACAGTTAAAATCCCTGTCTCTGTTTTTAAGGTCTATGTCTGGGGTTACAATGGTAACGGCCAGCTGGGACTGGGCAGCAGCGGCAATCAGCCCACACCGTGCCGAATAGCAGCTTTGCAAGGCATTCGTGTGCAGCGGGTATGTGTGCAATGCTCCATGTCACACCCCTTATGAGCCACTGGAAATATCCTAAGGCATATTCTGCATTTATAGGAGATAAGTGCCATTTACCAGAATAAAAACGTGTACCTTAAAGTGGACCTCTGTCAGCAGGGGAGAAACTGTGACCCTGTGGAGTTCAGTGGGAATTTTGCCATTGACTTCAGTGAGGTCAGAGTTTTACTTAAGGAGCACTAGGGCATTAGAAGTGTTTGGTTTTGTTTTGTTTTTCCTGTGAAACTTAATTAAAAAAAAATCCTGTTATAATTAAATAAGAAAATCTTCTTAGGCTACCCCATTCTTCATTAACCCCTGGTTTTTTTTCTGTGAAAATGCTGCCATTTAGCATTTTGTCTTTCTGGCAAACTGAATATCACGTTTAGAATGGCGCTCCAGCCACAGTGACTTTGAAGTCTGGACAAATTGTTTCCAACTGCTTTTGGTCAACACTCAGTATGATTCCATGGTTGGACTTATCTTGGGTGGTTATTACACTTTAGCAAATAACTGGGCTGCCATCAGTGTAATTAGCAAACTGGTAACTTCATTTGCCTGACGAGAAACATTTAAAATAACTGCTGAACTGGTACTGAAAGGTTTTAATTGATTTATCCAAAATAGAGGATACTGTCAGGAAAATGACACATCCTGCCAGAAAACACTGGTTTTACAGACTAGTGAAAATTTATAAGAGAGTGTTTGACTCTATTTATGACATTTACTCAGGGAAGTTATGGATTTTTGAAGTATTTTAAAAGAAACTAATTTAATTACATAGTTTTGCATTCAGTTAATAGGATGTAGAGAGTAGCTTGGCTGGTAACAATTGCTGAATAATGTAATAAAGTGAATGTTATTTTCCCTTGTATTTATTCTTCTGTTTAGAGAGTATGAGTACTCCAGTAGGCTTGACTTAGATCCTATTTCCATCTATTTCATTTGCTTGATATTGATTAACAACAAGTTGTAGACTTCCAATCAGTAAACAACTTAAGGATTTATTTCATTTAAAGCACATCACATGCTTAGTGGGTGGCAGAGGACTGCATGTACCTACGGTGTATATCTGCTTTGCAGATTATATAAAGATACGTGAGCTAGATTTGTACAACGTAAATTGGTTATTGATAGCCATCTAGCTATAATAGGTAACATTAACTCATGCAGAGCAAATTTGTAACTTCTGTAATTTTGACACTGGTATAGAATCAATAGCATTAACGTATATCATAACATGTATCTGTCTGTATTAACTTACTGTTACATAAAATTGAGATTTTTTTCTTTTTACTGTTTCTTACAGGTTGCCTGTGGCTATGCACATACGTTAGTTCTAACAGATGAAGGTCAGATCTATGCCTGGGGAGCCAATTCATATGGCCAGTTAGGTACTGGGAATAAAAGTAACCAGTCTTACCCTACAACAGTTATTGTGGATAAGGACAGGTAATACTTACAGTTTAGCAGTCAGGTATTAGTTGGCATACTCTCAGAAGAGCTACAGAAATTTACGGCATTTTTAATCTGTTTTTTTGAAGAAATAGCTTATAATTTTTTGCAGTTGTTCTTCTGCTAAATGTGAACAGATTGAAAACTTGTCTGACATACAAAATCAAGGCATTGAAGTTTGATTTTCACTGAAAATGCTTGAGTCTGCCCCATAACCATCCTTGTGAAAGAGAAACTGGGTGTTCTGAGCCGGAATATGCAGTTTTGTGCTTTGGCTTACACTGTACTTTATAGGCCTTAATTGCAGTTTCTCTTCAGTGGTGTAGTTTCATTGTTTGACGTCAACGATGAAAGCTTTATTGTCTGCTTTTATATATTTATATATTTTCTTTATATACAATATAAATTGTATTTTAATATGCAGCTTTTGACGAGAAATACACACAGAAAATGTGAAAAGTGGACATCTGCAATTTGTGTTATTTCTGCTGTTAAATCTGGCTCATAACCCAGGACAGAGAGAGAGGGAGTTTCTTTCTTGGTATTGTAGCCTGAAAATGAAGCTTAGATTTTTACATGTTAAATATTTTCCTGTGAGTCCTTGGCAAGTAGTGGGGTAGTTATTTCTGTTGCTAATGTAAAGCCATGTATTTATGTGGTCAGAAATTTGAATCTGACCTTTACTACTGAGGTCTCGATTTTGGCCTCCTACTGTGGAAAATAAGTGAAATGTCCCTCTTAAACTTGTGTCTGTGTACAATCTTGTAAGGAAGAGGCAACTCCCCACTGGTGATGAGACATGGCCTGGTTATTAACGTTGCCATTTCTTTATGTGTGTTTGTGCTTTTGCTTAAAATGTAACTGACTTTTTTTTCCAGACGCTTTTCCTGCAGTTAAAATGTTACCAGATTTGAATACGAGTTTTATTGTTGTATGCTGCCTTTCCCTTTTGTTGGCCAGCAAATGCATTCCTGGTGTCATTGAGACTATTGCCTCACAAGAGCCTGCCAGATTTGTGCATACAGCTTTAAACAAGTTGTTTCCCAGCTATTTTCTCCAGGCAGCTGAGAAAACAAGAAAACAAGCAGTACTTCGGGCTGCAAAACAGTGGATTGTGTAATGTTGTACACAGAGGGAGTTTTGAAATCCTAAATCAACTTTAGGATTAGTGAGATAGCCTAACATGGCTAAAATATACTTAGAAACAGCTTTTAGTTTGCTGTTTGGTTCTAATTTTTAATTTTCAAAATGAAAGTCTGTTAAATGTAAGTAACAACAGTTGTATGAGTAATACTTCAGTATTTTAATTAAAAGAAGTATATTTAAATTGTTGGTTTATATCTGCTACTAAAAAGCAAACAGGAAAAAGGTGTTGTTTGGGGTTTTTTTAATAATATTTTTTTGGAAAAAAAGATCTTTCTTCATCTTTTCTAAGTACCCTTTCTCTAGAGCTTAGTGCAGCCACTCACTTCACTGCCCAGCACCACCGGAGGGCATTCAGAGACTTGAAACTCATTACAGCTGTGTTTGAGGGAGCTGCAGGGGTCAGCAGAGCGTGTGCTCTTTCACTGAGAAACTTCCTGAGTGCACGCTCTGAAGAAACATCGATAGCCTTTTTAATTTTGCTGTGTATGATAGGAAAACATTCTTGCAATTGAAAGCACATGCATGCTTACAAATACATTTTGCACCAGAGAAAGGCAGGAGGTAGTGAGATTCTTCACTGCATTTTGTTCTTATGAGTGACTTGCTTTTTTTTCTTTCTTTGCTTGTAAATTCAGAGTTATAGAGATCGCAGCCTGCCACTCTGCTCACACGTCGGCTGCCAAGACGCAGAGCGGCCAGGTGTACATGTGGGGCCAATGCCGTGGGCAGTCTGTGGTCCTTCCCCACCTCACGCACTTCGCCTGCACTGATGACGTGTTTGCCTGCTTTGCTACCCCTGCTGTTATGTGGCGTCTTCTGTCAGTTGGTGAGCTTAAGTATTCTTTGTTTTGACATTTTCTAAATAGATTCGTTAGTGCTTAAAACAGTTGGTGTGTGTCTGAAGCCGAAACTTAGCTTATTGCAAAAGTTTATACTGGGAAGCATAATCACAATCATACCTTACATATGTGTAAATGGTAATACAGAATTGTAAAAAAATTGCTAAGGCCTGATGTCGGTGCTAAGTGGTTGTCTGTTTTATTGATGTGGTTTATTGCTGAGGGGAAATGCCTTGGGGTTGGGGAGGATTTTTTAGTTTTGTGTAACTACTGGATATTACTGTAAAACGGCCATGGGTGGAGAAGCTGAGTTTGAATTTGGAGACGTGAGTGAGCCATGCAGAACCTTTAGGTACCCTGAAGCTTTCTTTGATGTCCTTAAGTAGAGAACTAAGAATGAGGGAGTGTAATTCCCATTTTCAGAACTGGCCACAGGCACTCAGTCTCATCACAAGTTATCATGACCTGGGCTTCTGAAGAGACAAGTTGCTGGATCTCAGATGCTTGATTAATGTTACGGTCTGTCTTGCTGGCCTTGACCAGAAAGAGTGGAGCATATAGCGTTGTCTACCAGGGAGCTCATTCTTCAGCTACAAATTAAATTCCATATTGGTTGCTAATAAAGTTACTGGTTTTGCTGACCTAATCAGAGACTCTTGGGGTTGTCTGTGGGTGTCATCTGGGAGCTTAAGCTAAAAGCTAAAATGCAGCAACTTGTAAATTTGTAATTTGAACTGTACCAAGTCCATCATGCATCCATTCCACTTCCACACTGCCTTTGTAGCTGCTTTTGTGTTGCTTGTATGTGTTTGTCTGACAATTGTAGAGCATGCAGTTAACTGCGAAGAAGAGCTTCAGCTTTGCAGTGGTTGTTAACATTATTACTTCCTTGGATAGCAGACATCTGAATAAATAAACCACACTGGAAAAAAAAAGACACTGTAAAATACTTTATTAGTTTTTAATTTCAGAAGGAATTTTGTTATCATTTACTTGGGCCTGCCCCATCCTTTTACCTCTAAACCAATGCACTTCAGGAACTGGATGTATGTCAACGTAAGTGACATCCTTTAAATGAAATAAAAAATAGTTGTACAAAACAAAGTGTAACAGCATCAAACTGTGTGGTAAGTTTTTTCTAGAGCTTGTGGTAAAGCTCTTTCCATTTCCAGCAGAACACTATTCTGATTTCTAGCGTGGCAGGTTAAAGGACCTAGCGTTTAGGTAATTTTCTATAGAGAACAACTTATTGCTGACCCACAGAATTTGTCTAAAACAATAATGTGTATTTATATGGTAAGAAGACAGAATGTTTTCTGGGTTAAGAATGAGGCTTGGAGGGGTTTAATTTTTTAGTAGTATTAAAGAGGAGAGTTCTCTGCGGCCACCAAATATGATGGAGATTTGGAAACAGTTCAGGAGATAAAAATTTGTATGCAGGCAATGGATGAGGTTTTAAGGCTGTTTGGTAACTTCATAATGCAAGTGTCACCTGCACAGTGGGATATACACACAAGGACACAAACAGGAATATGCAGGCACAAAGGGTGCTTCTAACACCATAAGTCTAGGGAAAACACTTTTTTAATAGACTTGTGACTGCTGGTATTTACCTTTGGGGATATTGTACTGGGCAGTTTCACTGCAGCCAATATGTCGGTTGTGTAATGGCTTTATTTCTGCTGTAGGATAATGTCTCCTTCTGGGAGTGGTTTAGAAGATCTTACTGTGATTTTTACTGACCTTTTGGGTATCTTATAAAGAGTAGCACTTTTCATTTAGAGTAATAAACCTAGTAATGACTGATAGCATTTTCTATCAGATGCAGCATTAAACTTCTTAGACTGTGTTAATTTTTTTTCTGCCCTTATATAGATGGGTTAGAGGAGTAGGACTTACATTTTTTAACCGGGATATTTGTTTGGAGTAGAAAACTAGTAAGGACTGAAGAAAGCTGCGTGTTACTTGCTTTTCTGGGTATTCATACTGACCACATAGTCTGCTAGGGTTTTTTTACCAGTCTTAACAAGATGTCTTATTTACTCAGAGTGTTAATTGCTGGCAGATACTCACTATGTTACTGTAACATACTATTCAGGATGTTACACTTGCATTACTTACTACTGACTGTTTTCTTTTTGTAGAGCCTGATGACCATCTAACAGTAGCCCAGTCACTAAAGAAGGAATTTGACAACCCTGAAACTGCAGACCTGAAGTTTCTAGTGGATGGAAAGTACATTCACGTTCATAAAGTTCTTCTCAAAATTAGGTAAGGTACAAGCTGTATGGTTTAATATAAACTAAACTGTATAGTGTAGTCCACTGCGCTGGGTAGTTAAAGCTCAACATTCTTGACTTATGCTTACAAACTGCCTTTACCTTCAGCCATGGGATTGACCTGATATTCCTCATTGTTACTCTCTTTATTTCCTTGCTTCTTGGAATTACCAAACACACTGCTTACTAACAGCCTTTTAATCACTTTCCTCCCTCTGACTTGTATCCTCCTTCATGCCACCTAAACCACCTTGACCCTGATTTCTAATAACTTTTTTCAGCTGAGAAAAAGGCTCACTTCTTTCTGCTGCCTTCTCAGTAGTTCAAATCAGTTTTTCCTCCTTTTTATATGCTTGACTTCCTCCACTGGGATGGTTTGAGGGGTTTGTGTTCTTGCCTTCCTTTCCTTCCTTCTGCGGGACGCCAGTTGCTTCAGCAACTTCTGTAGATGTTCTTCAGATTGTCTTTTTTTTTCTTTGTCAGACTTTTTATCCTACTTGTTTTAAACCTTATCAGCGACTTTGAATTTTAAGCTATCTCATCCTGCGTATCACCACCTTAATCTCCTTACTTTTGCTCCTGAGTCCTGTTAGTGATTTCTTGTATATTACTGCATAAAATTAAAGTTCCTTGTTAATTCTTGCCTGCCCTTTTTTTGGTCTTTTCTGCTCTCCTCTTACTACTTCAAATACCTGTATTACTCTTTTCTCCCCTTAACTGGTTTCATTGCTTTTACATTACACTCATGCCTATGGTCCACCCTCTTTGGAATGCCACAAGTCCTTCATCAGATACCACTTCAAATCTTGTGTATCCCCAAAATGTTTCTGAGGTTCTTTTTCCTGATAACCAGACTATATACAACTTTTCCTTATTTTGTTTTTCTTGTTTTACATTTCTCAGATTATATGGCATTCTGGGAAGGAGATGTATCTAAATCTGAAGTGGATTAAAATGTAGGGCATTATCAAAATAATATGTGGGAATAATAAAGCATTGGGCACAGTCTGTAGAATTAATATTTTCTTTAAGCCTTATAGTCTCATGATGCAACTGGATCAGAGGATAATGTGTTTAACATGGTATTTTGCAGCATTCAGCCTGTTCCAGAGTGTTGTCATGAATGCAGCGCTGGTAAAAGTTCCTTTTCATTACCCAGTCATTTCTCTACCAGCTATGAAGACTTTGCATCCATCTTGTTCTATGCCCACTGTTGAACTGGATCCTGGTGGTGGTGGTTATTGGCTTGCCATGGTGAGGAAATGGCAGGACAACACCCAGCCCAGTGAGAGGTTGGCCAAAAACCACCCTGCCTGCAGAAGCTTTTTAATTATTTATGAATTTGACTTGAGATTAATTTATTTTATTAAAAACTAAAATACTAAGAAAAAAATCTTTAAATAACCAATACAATCAAATGGGAAAAGGTTACATTAAGTGATAAATAATTATTTTTCACTTGTATTTAAGTTACACTATCATTATGGTGTAGACTTGTCCCTGAGACATTAAAAGGAAACCAACCTACCTTTTACATAAATGTTTTTGTAAAAGAAAAGCAAATTCTGATGTGGGAGAGTTAGAAAATAAGCAGTGTAGTATAAAAGAGTTCAATTAAGTTGTGGCTCTTATAGGAAAAGTTGTCTGAGGTGGCGATGTTCATTTGCATCAGGAAGAATTTTGAAAACAGTTCAGATGTTGCAGCATGTTTTTTAGGGAGCGGTAAGTTACAGTGAGCTGTAAGTTACTGTGCTCTGGAAGTTGCTGAAAACAGCTATCAAAGGCAGTGCTTTTTCCTTGTTTGTATTTCCTTGTTTTTCTTGTCTGTCATAAAAGTATTCATACTTCTAAGGAAAAGGTGATGAAAGATCTGGGTGAGTGTGTCATACTTTAAATGTATTTATCCTTGAGTATAGTGATTAAATCTAATGCTAAATTGTGTATGGACTTCGACACTGGAATAAATGTTATCTAAAATACTAATAATTTCCCTCTTTACTGGGTCTACTAGTTAGTCTGTTATGACTGATTATTTTTTTTACCCACTTCTTTCTGCAGCTTATCTTTCAAGCTCAACTCTTTACTGTATACAATCTTTGTTCATGTTTTGTAGGTGTGAACATTTTCGTTCCATACTGAATAATGACGATGACATTATAGAAATGAGTGAGTTTTCTTACCCTGTTTACCGAGCCTTCCTGGAGTACCTGTACACAGACAACATCAGGCTCCCTCCTGAAGATGCAATAGGTATTTGCTGTAAATGGAAATAACTCTAGGTTGCTTTTCCTGGAAAGTTGGATTTGTGTATGATAACAGAGTGAGGACAGCAGGGCTTGTTAATATTAGTTTTATTAGCACTTGGATCCTGAGTTTGGCAAGCGTCTGTGGCAGATGTCAGGGAGAAGGGATGTAGTAGCAAGAAATGCTCAAGGAGAGCGAGTGGTGGGGATGCAGTAAAATCAGTGATGCAAAATCTTCAAAAAGAACTCGCTGTTTGTCATATTAAGAACTCTTTTTTTCCTTAAAAGGCAGTATTGCCATACTAAAACTTTTCTGTTTTGGCAATTTTATCATGAAAGAAAAGGGAATTGTTCACCTCACGAATTTAAGTGGATATGAGTCACTATTTGATGACTTGAAAGAGATAGAATACGGTGAACAAGAAATCAGAGCAGTTGCATAGTAATAAATGGCTTTCTTTTTGATAGGTCCTTTTTGAGGACCTTTAAAAATACACGTCATCTGGGGGGGAAGTAGAATAAGTCTTTGATTAATTCAGCCTAAAACAATACAGCAATTAATTAATTTGAAAAGAAATACATATGTTTTGCACCAGGATGGTTAAAGATGTATGAATTTTCACAGGACTGCTAGATTTGGCAACACTGTACAGAGAAAACAGATTGAAAAAGCTTTGCCAGCAAACGATCAAACAAGGCATTTGTGAAGAAAATGCCATTGCACTTCTTTCTGCCGCTGTCAAGTATGAAGCTCAGGTAAGGAGAACTTCTCTGCAGGCAATCAGTTCTCTGAGAAATGAAACTGTTTAATATAAACATGACTGCATTTAACTGATGAGCCATGATTACTGCAGCTTCCCTTTCTTGCTTCCCAGACATTTGTTTTCCCTTTTTTTAAAGCTATGAAAAATACAGCAACTGCTGTTTTCTTCCTGGCATTTTGGCTTGCACCTGTGAGTCAGGGCTCTGAATCTGCTTCCTGCCTCCTCGTCTGGCACTGTGCGGCAGGCAAATTTCCCACTGCCGTTTACTTCTCCACCTTGGATTTTGCATTGCCCATGCACTTCCTGAGCTCTCTGCCTGATCATTTTCTGCTACAGTCACTCTGGGACTGCCTTTTACAGGCAGTGAGAGGACTTACCTGAAAAGTCCCTCCTTATTTACACTTGTGCTCATATAAAAATCCAGTCCTGCCATGTTGTTTACAGCAAATTGTGCTGACGTGCAACAAATGACCTATTGTTATTCCCCTCCCCATATCCTGTCCTCTGCTCTGCCCTTGGCTCTGGAATGTTTCACCAGTGCTCGACCTGTTATCAGCAGCACTGCAAGCACTTTTTTATTTTTGTAAACAAATACTTTCAAAGAAGTTTTCCTTTCCTCAAATTCATAGCGCTATGCTGATTCTGGAAATAGTGATTTTGGGTTGTATTATTCAAGAAGTCTGCATATGTATGTTAGACTTAGTAGCCACTGTTATAAGTGCATCTTAGTTGAAAATTCCTTATCCTTCTGTTCAAGATTTCTTCTGCTTTGTAAGAATAAAGTTAATATAGCCAAAGAGAAGATTACCTATTAGAAGAGCCAAAATATGTAGTTGGTAACAATGTTTTTAAAAAATACTTGTTTTTTTGCTTTTTCCTGGCTGTGAAATGTAGGATGAAGTACCTTTGCTTGACCTGTATCAGGTGAAATAGTTAAAGAGTAGTTAAAGATACGTTTAGGTGTATTGTGAAGTAGTAAAACCAGCCTGGCCAAAGTACTGGAGTTTATAATGGCTGGAACACAATAAAAGGGATTGGCTAGATGACTACATATGTGTTATCCTCCTCTTCCTTCTATGATTCAGTGTTTTATTCTGTATACCCAGTATTCTTTCAAAACGTGTAATATTTTAACACAACCATCAGATGATGAACTGGTTGAATTGAGCACCTGCCACGGGTGCAGCTTGTGCCAAACTCAGGGGTGCGCTGCTGCCCTCCTCCCGCCATCCCCAGCTCAGAGAGAGGCACAGCAGAGCTGCAGCAAAGGCTTCTTTATCAGAGACCTGGGATGCCTCTGTCTAAGGATTCGTGACATAAGCCAGGATCTTTTAGCGTACTACATTAATACAGTAAAAATCGGTTTGAGAACCACGTGCAGTGAATCAGCACTTCAGTAGAAGACTGCCCAAAGAAGGGTTATGAAAGAGGCCTGATATTTTGGAAGTTTGAAAATATGGAATTAATTCAGATTTTTGCATTAAATGTGAACATTGCAAGTGAAAGATGATAGTGCTGTGTCATCTGCCCTGACAATCACATTTACTGAAGACTGAGTTGGCTACTGTATGCAGCTGCTGGGATTAAAAATGCTTGAAAATATTTTGTCCTAGCCTGAGAAAATACAAAGAGTTGCTCATACAAGTTGTTTAAAAGCGTTTTTCTAATATACACTGTGGCAAGTTCTAGATTAATCATCTTCTATGTAACAAAACTAAAAGCCAGTATTTCTTGAAACTGCAGAACTAGTGACCAGGATTCTGTGATATCTGTGGTCCTCTTCACAGATCAGCACCAGAAAAGGCAGCTGCTCTTCATTTTATTTAGCATAAAAGTTCACACATTGACTGTAAAGCAACCAAGGTTCTGGCAGAAGCATTTCAGAGGTCTGCTGAAACTTCAGCTGTCAGTGTCTTGATCTTCTACCTTTTTATGTCTTCTATTCTCATTCCTTTTGTTGCTTTTCGAGTACTTTTTGATGAGACACACAATTTAATTCTGTGCATTGTTGCTACCTTATTTCTTTTTGAAAGATATTTTAAGCTGCATGGCCTCTGTTAAAGGAGTTATTGATGCTCTTGCAGTTGTATATGGGAAAAATTGATGGTTTCGCTTATTAGTAACTTTTCCAAGGAGCTCAGTATACGCGATGGAGTGCTAAAATCAATTTAGGTGCCTACTCCACTTTTCTTGGAGGGGGTTTATCGAGTAGTTTGTATGAACAATTTTCATCCTATCAGTTGTGATCTAATCAAACTGATCAGAAAAAGGATTGGTAATGTGAACAATCTGGTATATTTTCTGTTAATTAAATGACAGATTTGAAAAATAACAAAAATAATTTTGCAATCAGTCATTTGTATTACAAATTACCTCAATTTGTTCCTAGGACTTGGAAGAATTTTGCTTCAGATTTTGCATAAACCATTTAACTGTTGTTACACAAACTCAAGGCTTTGCAGAAATGGACCACGACCTCCTGAAAAACTTCATTAGCAAAGCAAGCAGAGTGGGAGCGTTCCGAAACTGAGGTCTGCCCGCCACCAAGCTGAAGAGCACGTCCTCGTCCCTCCTGGAAACACCTCCTTTGGAGAGCTCATCCATGGTCTGAACGTGCAAAGGTTTGGAAAGAAAGATTCGGTGTCCATCACCTTAGGAAACATGCAGAAGTCTGCTAACATATTGGTGTGTAAAGGTGGCTGCAGCGCAGACGTGTGGTGAGAGTTCATAGCCAACAGCCAGAATTAACAAAAATCCAGTGCAGTAACTACCCTTTCCCTCTTAAAGTCAAGCAAACAAAGCTATAACTATCTTGGCTGGCTGTTTTCAGGTTTGGGGGTTTTGATTTTTGTTTTTAAACAGCCTGCATTTGGATTTTGTGACCTGTTTGCTGCTAAAACTTTCATAGTACACTTTTATCACCAAACTAAGCTATGCCATAGAAGGCTTTTTTTTTGGCCTGTTTTATCATCCAGTGAAGATACAAACTTGTTTTTCTGAACATAGGATAAACTACCATAAATTCTGTAGGATGAGAGGATTAGTAGGAGGGCGTCTCACTTGGTCTTTATTTGGAGTGTAAATACGTCAGCTATGGAGAGCTTCAGCTGGATGTTACAGTTCTGAGTTCCTGGCATTTGCATCCATTGTTTTAGTCAGAATGAAAAGGATATTCCCTTTCCATTACCCTGAGCCCATTCCCTGGCACCTCAATGGGCCAGGAAGCATTCACGGTGTTTGTCTGGACGTGAATTATTGTGCTGTGTGTTTGGGTACTGAGAAAACAATGTGGCTGCTTGTTACCAAGGAAAAGAAACTCTGACAAAATCTCAAGGGAAGTAAAGTTTGTGTCCTAAGATCATCTTAAAAAAATGGAGAAAAGGATAGTTTTGAAGTTATAAAATGGGTCTTATAATTAAATTGTAAGAGTGAAACTCACATTATTTTCCACGTGGCAATAGACACCTTGTCCAAATCCATGGTTTCAGGTTCTCCTTTGGTCAGTGCTGCGAGGTGCCCATACCACTTACCTTATGTGCCTGTTTTAGGTGAGGGGAGTTGCCCTCTGGACATGCCTCTCCTAGCATTGACCATTGAGGGGACTGGATGGCAAAAGTAGCGTAGATGCTTAATTTCTGACTGAAGTGAGCCGAGATGCCCAGTGTCGCATGGAGGGAGCTGCCCCATTACAGAAGACGTTGAGCTCATGGAGCATTTACTTGAAATTTCTAGTAGGCAACTGTGAATTAATCCTGAGAAATTATTTCTCTTAAAATTTTGACTGGGTGAAGTGGCCGTAAGTGCCTTTTGTCATATTTTACAAGTGGAGAAGACAGGAAGCTGGGTGACCATGCACTATTATTACTACTCATGCGACCTTCCTTCAGAGCCTCGCTGGGCCACAGAATCCTTCGATGACTTTTCTAATCCTCAAATGTGGTTTCTAAGAACTTAATGCCCTTAAATGATCGCAGCCTAATTTCTAAAGTAGAAATAACTGTTCTTTATTATATTGGAGGATCAGTTCTCAGTCCTGGTCCTTGAGAGTAGGCAAAGGAGAAGCACATCCTCAGAGAGGAAGAGGAGCAGTAGTGAGCAGTGCCTCTCTTCACATCAGTCCTGGGGGTGTGATGGAAGGGTGAGGCGTGCAGACAGCAGAATTCACATAGGAAGAGTGCCATAAGCAAATATTTTGGAAAATTCTTTGGTAGGAAATACTTACATTCGGGGCATCAGACTCTTACTAGAAATATATTGGACCATCTACTGCTAACAAGCGTGTTCTGCCACCCCCTCAGCACAACTTCCTCCAGCAGCAGAAGTCCATACTTCAGCAGCTGTGTCAGTATTTTGTGTTCACAGAATCACAGAACGTTAGGGATTGGAAGGGACCTCAAAAGATCATCTAGTCCAATCCCCCTGCCGGAGCAGGAACACCTAGATGAGGTTGCACAGGAAGGCGTCCAGGCGGGTTTTGAATGTCTCCAGAGAAGGAGACTCCACAACCTCTCTGGGCAGCCTGTTCCAGTGCTCTGTCACCCTCACTGAGAAGAAGTTTCTTCTCAAATTTAAGTGGAACCTCCTGTGTTCCAGCTTGTGCCCATTACCTCTTGTCCTATCATTGTTTGTCAAACATTGTTCGTGTTCAAACAGAGCTGGTCAGAAACTTTCCAGTACATAATGCAGTTTCATCAAACCCACAACTTCCTGGGGGGGGGAAACCAGATCAGTTTAGATAAGTTTGTGTTGAAAAGTGCTTGACTCAGGCACACATACAGAGTTAATGCAGTCAAAAGTACCATGGTAGGACACAACTTGGTAAGACACAGCCCAGCGCTAATCACACCAAAGCAGACACACCCGAGAAATGCACTTACAAAAGGTGGTGTCTCCAAATGTTTCTGTTTTACTTAACAAACCAAACCAAAACTGTAAGTGTGAAGTTATTGCTTTTAACTCAACATCAGAACCGTTCTGTGCTCAGTGAAGAGCCTGGGGCCCTGGAGGTGCCACTCCATGGAGCAGCAGCACCGGAGCACGACATCACGCTCCTGAGCTGGGTCACGTTCATAACGCAGCACTTCAGCAGCTCTGGTGTCTTTCTTAGGAAGGCATTTTTGGCTAAATAGAACCAGATGCCATTTTTTCTTTCAATTTATTTCCTTTCTGCTCATAGTTTCCAACCTATTGTACACATTAAAGCATAGTTGCAATTTCAGAGTAACTGACAAAGGCTATAATTTTGAGAAAAAGCATTTCTGGACTGAACGAGGGCGATTCTCAAGATTCAGTGTTGGCTTTTGTTCATGCAATGTGTGTCGTCTGACCTGGATGTGATACCATTACATTCATAGAGACATTTATTTATTTTATTTTTTTAAAACTTTTATTTGCATGCACTTTTGTTGGCACTTAAATGTCGATGTTTAAAAAAACATGCTGGCATAGGTGGTTAAATGTGGATGCATGTATAGAAGCCTATGCTTGGAACCCAATCATGGGACGCTTTGAAGAAATTAGGGATGCATTTCACTGTTGTGAGATGGTCTGCAACAAACTTGATGTTTGTGAATGTTGTAGGTTAAATATTAAATATTTAATTATTGTTCTGGTTTAGGGCATCACAGGCAAAAAGGTATTTGTTAAAAAGTGAAAATAAGGTCAAGCATAAGCTGTATCTGGGGTTCAAATAAAGAGGGATGTTCCACTCTGCAGAAAGGAAACAGGTGGAAAACCTTCTGAAGGAATTTAAATGACAAAGAAATGACAGGGATGGGGTCATTTAAAGGTTCTCTGGAGTTCCTGAAGCCAAGAGCCAGCGTTGCACAGTCAGCCAGTACCACCTCTAGAGTTTTATTACAATGCCTGGTAAATACGTACGCTGCTGTTTTTATATGATCTGAACAGTTTTCATGGGTTTTCCTTGTAAAACAAAGCTTTTCATTACCTCATAGAGAGAGGACTTATTGGCTACCACCTAATGATGTAGGAAGTTTACAGCCTGAACTTAAAATTCTGTTTTGATTTCTCATTTCTTTATAAACTTGGCTGGTTTTACTAGACCATTAATAAAAATGCTATCATATTTAAAAAGCATGAGTGGGATTTTTTTTCCTTTCTTTCTAGTAAAAGTGAAGGAAGTCTGAGTTGACTGTGTAGTTAGTAGTGTGGGTAAAAAAGAAATAAACCGTGTTCTTCAGGAAGTAACTGCCACCAGTTCATTAAGCAGAATGAAAACTGAGTCTAGAGAATTTGCATAAATGTATTTCCACCATTCAAAATTTAAGGCCCAAGTGACTTCATGGTTAATAAAACTGTCCCCAAAACACCAAGAACTGTTTCTGAAGCAAATGTACATTATGACCAGCTTATTTGTTCCTTTTTTGAATATTTCAGCTGGTACTTTGCCCCACTATCACACAGCCATAACCTTCTCCAGCGGTCTCACATCTGACACTGCTATCTTCCTGCAGTCTCTCCTGCTGCTGAAAACACGCAGTTTACACATTTCCTATGTCTGTTCAGTACCTCTGAGGAACTTGCTGTGTACTACAGGCTCTCTTCACTACAAAATTCTTCACCTGCAAGTCAAATGCAAGAAGTAAGTTCCTGTGACATGCAAGAACACAAAAACCTTTGGAAATGGGACAGCAGGAAGAGACTGAGGTATAAAACTGCACATAAAGAGGTTGGGAGTCAGCTCATCCATCTGGAGATGCAGCCAGGCCAACAGCCTGAATTCCCCTTGGCCCCACTGGAGAGAAGTGGCCCTTTCTGAGTGGCATCCACTTGACCGCATCGTGCGCATCCAGCTTAGGCAGACACATTTTCTCCACAAATGTCTGTTTCTCCACAGTTCAGAAGAGTTTGAGCAGTGGTGCAGCCCTTACCTTTAGGCATGTAAAGCACCTGTGGCATTTTCTATCAAACTCTGAATCCTATTTTTCTTTTTTTTCCTGGAATAAAGTTTCAATATTTACCCCATTCTGAATACAACAAAGTCTTGCTGTAAGGTACTCCCAAATATAGTAAGATTTCTAAATCTGATAAAAAGCCCTAAGTTTCAATACACATGTATTTGCGTATGTATTTATCTGCTTAATAATAAGACTCTGAAATGTGTTTTTTTAGAGGGGGCAGGGACTGGCAAGTCCCAGTGCACTTTGTACTCCAACACTGTCATGAAGGGCGATGCTGTAAATAGCACTGCTGGGTCAGCAGAGCTGAGTCATGGGCACCTATGGACTCTGATAAAGCCAGGGCAGGGAGTCCGCGAGGCCGAAAACCCCTGGCCCAGAAAGCCACAGTGACTTGTGCTGGAGTTTTGATGTCCCAGGCTGTTTTTAGCAGTTCCAAGAAGGAAAGAATCAGGTATGAAAAGCAGGGTGGTGAAATGATGGGGACACTTCTCTGAAGGACTCAAGCTCCTCTGCAAGGGCCACGACAGCAACCCAGACCACGATACAGGCCTGCATCTGCCAGAAGCGGTGCCAGTGGTGACCCTGGAACACAGGGTCTGGTGAGAACATTTCCTATGGCAACTCCTGAAGGTGACTACAAGCCCAAGAGCACAACTACATGGATCTCTGCACCAGCAGGGAATCACTTGAGATGGAGTGACCTCTTGTACCCGCTGCAGAACCATGGTAGAGCTGTGGTACAGCAGGACATCACTACCATATGAACTCCCCTTCTCATCCAATAAAAGAAAGTTACCAACTCTAAATCTTTTAAAAGCTATTTATTTATCTTGAAAGGAGAGAAACGGATTAGTTGTATAAAATATTATCACATATTTGATGTAAAGCCTTCAATCTGTTTGAACAAAAAAATACACTGACACAGTAAAGAAATAATAAATCTGCTCAGGTACTGGACCCTGTAATGTGCCCCCTCAAGCCAAAGGATCACGGCAGAACGGCTGTAACAGAGCTTACGGTCAGCGTACCCAAATGTTAACATACATTCTGTTGTAAAACTCTGCAAAAAGTGAGAAAATAAACGTGTGGTACTCTTAACACTTCTGAACATTTTTCAGGAAGAAAGTTGAAGCCGTATGGCAACTAAAAAGATAATATTATTTTAAAATTCATTGACAAGTCAGTGTGCTGTTCATAGAATTTTTAGTAGTTCTAGGATTAGCTTCTGTTCAACACAACAACTGGTCTTTAAAATACTCGAGTAAGTATGCTAGGCTCAGCTAAACAAGTTCTAAATAAGCTACCCAGAGAAGAAGTTGCTTTAAAATGTTTCTGTAATTAATAGTATGCTTTTCTACTATAACTGTTTTAATTTAAGTAGCTGTGAAAACTAAATTTCATAAAAATGGATAATTTTAAAGCAATACGTCATTTATTTACTTACATTTTAATCCACTGGAAGTAAAACATGTGCTTTCCTTAACTGGCTATTTTGCAAACTCTTTATCATTGCAAGAAAAATTCCAGTCTTTGAATCAGTAACATACAAACACGTAAGCTGAAAAAAGTTTTGAGGTTTAGTTCTGGTTGGTTTTTTTGTTATTTTTTTGCTAGTTGTAACAGTTCACAAGTTGCTTATCAGACTCTGCCTTTCCAGTAAAATGAGGCAGAGTGATTTTCCTAATGTGGGCTCCTCAATGCCCTGTGCTTTTAGAGACCAGGTGCTTACCTGGAACTCAACTGGAGATGCTCGGCTCGCAGCTGTAGGAACAGGGTTGGTGCCTGTGCCTCAAGCTATTTGGCTTGGCTACAGTTAGGCAAAAATTTGAAGAAATCAAGAAAATGCTACAACATTAGAATTTTGAATTCTTATGTGTGCCAGGGGGGATTTAGGTTTGAGGTTAATTTTTCTTCTTTTTTTTTATTTTTTCTTTTTTAATTGAGATTTTTCCAAGGCAAGAAAGTGCACATCAAGTACTTGGCATACAGTAAAGGAAGCCTCAGCTTCTGGGAGGAATCCCCGTGGGATTCCTATTCCATGAAATTCAAAGGGATGGAGAGCCCTCTGGAATCACAGCGGGCCAAGAGCTGAGGAAGAACTACAAAACGCTATGCGTTGGTTTCAGTAGTATGGCTACATAACGAGTTCCCTTTGAATTCAGGTTGTACGGCTCCTGTGAGGCCCTGACTGCTGTGCAGCTTAAGTTAATGAGAATTTGATGCGTTAATTATATACAGAGACAGAAATCTTTGCAGTATCTGGCCCCTCACTTCCAAAGTGTACAAGTAATGAAAATGTAAAAATGGAATCTAAGAAACAAAATTAGTGCATTTCAAATCTTTCTAGCTCATCTTTTGTCTTTAGACAAAAATTCAGTCCAAGTAGACTGAATTCACTTAAATCAGTAATGCTGCCATAGGAAACTAAGACACCTTCCAAGTCTGTTTTTAAAATCCTCAAAAAATATATAAATTAAATTCAGTGGCTTACATTGTACACATGCTACATCATAAGGCCAAGTATCATGACAAACATTTAAAAATCTTAAAAGTCCAAATGTTTTCAACTAGCAGTTCGGCATAAAAAAGCAACTAAAAAAAGCAACTCAATTAATGAAGGCTGTAAAACAAAAATAATCTTAAGAGGGCCTGCAGTGCAGCCCCTGGTCCTGAGCAAAATCTCACTTTTCTTCACTGGCTGAGGTATCATTTCCATCGTTCAGTTTCTGCTTTTGCATTCTTGTTCGGGTAGATGCTAAAAACAAAACAAAAAACCACAGAACATTAAGTATTTTCTTCAGGATTACTTTTGGATGTATTGATTGTCAAAATTTGTAATGACCCAAGGAACACTTAATTTAAGCAACAGTAACACAACTGGATGTGGGACAGAACATCCCTTCTCAACCTCTGCCACAAGGCAACACCAAAACATTTCCCCCACCCTAAAATAAACGAGAGGTGCCTGGATTCTGCCCTAGATCTGTCTTGCCAAATAAACACTTGCTAGGTGAGAATTTTTAACAGTCAGATCTGCTCCACTGCAGAGCTCAGATTGCACCAGAGAGTGAGGACGCAGGGGCAGACCGAGGGGAAAACACAAACTCAGATGTGACTCGGCTGTGGGGACCAGGCCGTTTTGCTTTTCATGAGCTAGGTTTGAGTTTTATTTGAAAAACAGAAAAGTGATCCCATAAGATCCAAAAGAAATGCTGATCCGCAGTAGAAGAAAAAGCAGTCTCAGGCATTTTAGTATAAAAGACAGTAAAGCAACGTGCTAAATTACATATGATTTTCCTGTGTATATAATTTTCCTTTACTGTACTGTAATTGCCTGAAAAGGTGTTCAGCTCAACTAAATGCTGCTGCAATTACTACTGATTTCTACCTGCAAGCTCTCAGCTAAGGGCCCATCACTGGAGCAAGTGTGAAAGCCTTGGCAAGCATTTACAATTTCAAGAATTCTAGGGTTTAGAAGGAATGCATCATGCTCATTTTCTTATTCACATACAATGCAGTATCTTTTATGCTGCTGTGTCATATAATGACCTCAAAAAGGCCTTTGAGGATTTGCATTTCACAGTCTGCATTTTCACGATTAAATGGAGCAAGTACAAAAAACTAAGCAAGTTACCAAAGTGACATCAATGTTGAGCAGTGTTTTTATCTGAGTGGGCACAAACTGTTTTCTCCAAGGCACTCACTGCTGTGCAGTTAATGAAAAAATAATACTCACTCATTTCTGCAAGCTTTTGTTGGAACTTGGACTCCTGGGGTAGGTGTTTGCTGCAGAGAAAAAACACATGATTAAGTGGAAGTTAAAAAATAAACTTACTTTTTATCCTCATAACCTAACTTTAAATCAAGGTTAGTTCATTTCAGTGCTATTGCCTTTTCTTACAAAGATGCAAACTCTTTGTTTCTCCACGCTAAAGAGCTGCCTGTTTTCTCATACATCTGAAAGACTGACTAAAGCTGACAGCATGGTTTAGCCCTCAGCAGTAACACTGGGATGGTGGATCTGTAGGCACTGAGTAAATCCTTGCTTCTGACATCCCAGTGTCTCATTTAGAAGTATTATGCTGCTTCTCTCATTTAATATATTTACTAAAGTTCACAGATTAACAGAAGTTACAGTGTCAGGAAGAAGTCAGTATGGAAAGCCCCAAAAATCAAATCTATCTCAGTTTACCGAAAAGCCGAGGACGAGCTCTTACCTTCCATCTGCTTCGTCCTGCCCTTCTATATCGAAGCGCAGCCTCTTCAGAGGCTTAGAAGCAGCACTCACTTCTGCACTGCGTTTTAGATGGCTGTCACTGTTGCAAACCATCTGGTTTATTTTTTGAAACTTTTCAGAAGTCTGAAATGACAAGAAAATAGGAAAAGAATTGCCAAAAATAGCCCCAAACATCTCAACCTTTCCAGATTATCCACTAAAAAAGGACTTAACAGGGCACCCCTGCAATCTTTGTGCTTACAGCTTCCATAAAATACTACATTAAATTAGAGATGCTCACTGGCCAGTTCTACAGGTATCAGCAAACTATCCCCTTCCTCCCAAAGTTACATGCATTCAAGAGCAGACATTAAAAATGTTAAAACTCACCCCAAATGATTCACCAATTGACACCAAAATTCTGCCAAAAGAAGAGAAGTGTTTAAGATTAAACTTTATTTAACACTAATTACATCCACTAATTTGCACAGCTTAGCATAAGACATTAACAAAGTCTCTTCCTCTCTCTGTGTTAACTTGATTCCAGTTTGAAAAACCCACTGGAGACTTGCACATTTGCTGTCATCCTCATCTGCTAAGAAGCAGGGACCAACAGTTTCAAATGTTCTGCTCAGTCAAATAAACACTCTGGACCATTTTGTTCCAAAAGTATTTTCTCTTTAAACAAGGGTACAAAGCTCATCTGTGTTTTCCAGAAGTATGATCCAGAGTCAGAGCCAACAACACTTAAGCAACTAAGTCAAAACCCCTCTTGAATGTGACTGTTCTGAAAACAAACCAAAAAAACCAAACCCCAACTCCTTGAGCACTCTGACTAAACTGAAACAGAACAGCGCTGAAAGATGATTGAAGATTCCAAAAACAGGACACAAACTTTTAACCAGAAAAGATGTAAGAACCACAGACCATTGACAAACTGACTCTGTGGTTTTCTAATTTGCTTCCACTAAACCCCCCCTAATACATTTAATTTAGTCAACGAAATGCTTGTCAACAACCTACCTAGACCTTGGAGTCATCTTTGTGGGTGACTGAAACCCATCAGAAAATTTGTATGGGCTCTTCAAGGGTGAGATGTAGATGTTATTGCCAGCAGGGACACGGCGAGGAGAGTTGGAAAACTGGTAAGGGCTGCGAGGAATGTGTGGGATAGGTGACAGACTGGGAGGCTATAAAATAACAAAATACTCATAAGGTTTCATTGTCTATATATTCCTATTCTGTTAAATAATTGATACTGAACAGAACTAACACCTTACCCTGGTGGAGGCATACTGCAAAATGTTTGTTTTCAGCTTCTGCATGAACACCAAGTTGTAGAAGACTATAATGGAGTCATACTGCTCTTCCCTGATAAGAACACGTTTGAAAGTCTACATAGGGTGAGAAAATCATATATAGATTGGAAAAAAACATGGGATGAAAGTTTTACATTTGACAAACTCATAAAACCATTCGTAAAATCTGTGTTAGGAAAGAGCTAAGATGGTATGTGTGTTGTATGCAAGCCATTGGAACTACTATTTAGAACTGTTCTAAGTGGTTGGGATTTTTCCAAACAGGTATGAACAGCAGAAGAAGCACCTACTTCATTAACTGGCACAGCTCCTTAGTGCAAAAGCAGTTCATCAGCACTTTAACTTTTTTTTCAAATTTCAGCTCCATTTACCTTCACTCACACAATTCTCAAAAAACAAAAGGCTTCGCTACTGTGTACACCTTGGAAGGCTAAAGAAGTCATTACGGATGTGATGTGGATAAAATAGCTCTTTAGGCTTGGAGACAAAAGTCTGGAACTTAGCCAGGATGCACAAACACACTAAGAAATTCTGCTGCTAAAAGGACGCCTACAGATCAATTATGTTTCATTGTCTATTCATTTAGTTATCATTTTGTGCAAAGATTTAAGTACAGCAAGGCCCTTACAAAGAAAGGAACTTCTCAGCGTCAGAATTAAGCCTGCAACTTTAATACATACATACCTGTTTGATATATAACCATACATCTCTATTTGTTATCTTATTTCTTCTGAACACTTCTACTGAAAGTTATCTGCTTATCTCCCCCTTAACGCTGTTATTTAACTCTTAAAAGAACTTGGGCTGTCTTTGAAAATCCTACTAGCACTAGAGCCGAGCCTTTCATCCAGTCTCCAAATAGAATCATAACCCATTATGTAGTATCTTTAAGTAAAAAAGTGGAGTGAAGTTTGAGGAAAATTCAAGTGGAATAAGTAAAAAAGTGGAATAACTGAGGAAAGTTACCAAACTATTTGTGCAAGATGTTTAAAGAGACATTTAGTACTAGAGCCAGTTTGATTTTCCACAAAATGGAGACACAGTGAAGCAGACGTTTTCTTTTGTATTTTCAACTGTAGTCTGGGTTGTTGTTTTTTTCCTCTTAGACAAACAGAGAGAAATAACTAGTTTATAACATTTTTATAGAGGAGTGAAATTAAAGAATTTCCATACCTCTTGATTTGTGTTGGGAAGCTCCTTGTAGGCCAAAACAATTGTTTTAAATCTAAGATCTACATTCTTTACTTTGCATATGCCATACATGGAACACATCATGATCTATTAATGAAACAAGATAAGACAAATGGAAATGTAGAAAATTAATTCATCTTCTTAATTCCAAGTTAAGGTACCAACAGATGAACTTTCTATTACTGACTGTGCTCTGCAAACCAGCATGCAACTCAACTTCATAAGAATTTCCAGAACACTACAATTTCTAATGGCTAAAGAATGTGTAAGGAACATTATGCTCAGGAGAGTCTTTTTAAAACTTTTTGGTTAATGTTACCTGGTCCAAGTGCCTGTCTCTCATGAGCTCATACTCATTTTGCAGCGTGTGCTGGAAGAGGGTCCAGATCAAGGGTTCCAGGTCAGGATGTTCAGAGAGAAGCCTGCAGAACAGGGTACGTAGTCGAAGATAGGCCAGTAGATACACTTCAGAAAGAGAGAAGAAAAAGAAACTGAAATTTTATAGTCTCTATTATAATCTTTTAAGAAATGTTGAGCTCCAAAACCCAAAAAAGATCAGTAACAGGAGATAACTTTGCAACTTCAGCACATAAAGAAGCAACAAACCTTTTTTGTAGAACAGAGAGAGGGAGGTAGATTTCTGTGGTTTCTGTGGTTGGGGGGGCACACCTTGCTGAGCATCTGGAGTGGAAGTAGCACTTGGAGGAGGTCCAGATGACTTCTTTGTAGGAGATCTCACAGGAGAAAGATAGCTGGAGATTCAACATATATTAAGCACTTAACATCACAGGATAAAGGAACAATTTTATATGAATAATACTTGCAGGAACTCTTCCCTCTTTCCCCATTAGAAGAAATTAATTGCTACTGTAACTTGTTATTCCCATATCAAGAATTAAAAATTCAAGTTATTGATTAAACACCTGATAAAGGGACTTATTTATTCCTAGACAAGTAAGATAACAGTTTGCAATTACAAATTTGTGAGGGCCTGGAAAAAAACTTCTGAATTTGATTTAGCTAAATTTACATCTCCAGTAAGCAGCAGCAACTACAACAGTTCAAGATAACTTAAAGTACCAAGCCTAACAAGTAAGAAAACAGAATACAAGTAGATTTAAACAATAAGGGCAATATTCACTTCACATTTTACTAGACTTCAAGTATGCACATCACTTACAGGTCTGCTGCAGTGTGATTATGCTGGAGAGGCAGGTTGAGAGTGGAGGAGGGCTCAGACTGATCAGTTTGGCCTTCTCGTTCCTTTGACTGCCTGATAAGATCGAACAAAGGCGACCCCTAACAAAAATGACAGCAACAGAACATTATGCTGAGAACAGACAACCACAGTGGATGGATTTTGTTCCTTGTTCTCTTAAAACAACCCCCAAAATATGAACCTAAACAGAAGATTAATGATTTAAAATATGTCGATGGTCATATGTTGCCAGATAAATTTTAGCTACTTAACTGACAAATTTGAACTATCAAACTTTTATGAAAGTTTTGATAAGAATAAGAAGTTATGAAACTTTTCCTGTTTCAATAGAAGTCCATTAGATATATGCTAACTGCAGAGTTGACACAGTTTTATTCTAGAGTGTCTTATTACTTCCTATTAAATACACATTCCTGAAAAGACAGCAAATAAAAGAAAACACATAAAAGGGTATATTTCAAAAAAACCCCACAACAAACCCAAAAGCAAAAACCAAAAAAGTCTTAGTGACTGAAAGTTGCTGCTGTACCTAATGTCAACCCACTGCTGTTGCAACACCTACCCAATATTTTACAGATTATATCATACAAAAGACGGTTGTAACTCATCTAACTGCACTGGGGACTATTTCGATCTCTGCAGTATCACCTTCCAGAGCTACCTCTGGCAAGAGTTAGAGTCACTCTGGATACATTAAGTCTCTCCGCTCACACCCAAAACCAAAAAACATTTTGATTTTAGGTCAATTATCAGTATTTTAGGCAAGGCAGCTGGACTAAGTCTGAAGCCATGAAGAGCTCAAGGTAGAAAGCAATGCAGAGAGGACGTAAGTGGAGCAGGGAAGGTTCTGGCTGAAGCAACACCAGCATCAACAGCAGCCTTGCAGAAATGACATCTCAGGCTTTCACTGCTTGTGTGTCATGTACGGAGTAGAATTGTGTTGAGATAGCAAGACTGCACAGGAAAATATTTTGGCACCATATTTATAATTAATTTTGAAAACACAGGGTTACTGGCTTCTGGTTCTTTATTTTCTTTAAACAAGAGACTCATCCTTGAGCACAATGTCACCTCCCAACAGTGCAGCATCAGAACAGTGCAGTATCAGTGCAGTATTGCTCCAGAAGCAACAGATTTGATTAGCAAATATCTGCCTTCTCTGAGGGAAAAGCAATGTCCGTAACACTGACAATGAAGTGGGCAAAACCAAACGTTCAGCATTTTCCTCCAAATGGTCTCCCAAAAGACAGCAGTAAAATCAAACAGCTCAACACTTTGTACATAATGCATTGCCCTATTGCCCAAGGTCTATTTGGTCCTACAAATCCACATTACCTACATTAAAATATGATGGCACAGATAACAAATCTGTAGCTACAATAACAAGCACACAGCATGCACATAAAGCAAGCTGCCTGGCTAAGGCAAAACGAAAAAAAAAAGCCAAGTAAAACTAGACTAGATTTACTAGAATTAAAACTAGCATTAAGACTTTCCTCATTTAGCCTTATTTCTAAAAAAAATAATAAAAAATTAACAAAACCTAGCATTTTCTTCTGAAGTGCATGGACTAAAAACTCAGAGCAGCAAGATGAGAGTGACCTGAGCTTTACAATTTTTCACATTGTATAATTTTTAAATTATTTTGGCAATCGTACAGCTGTTCTATCCATAACAGAAAAACATCAGTTACTGACTCATAACCACAGAGTCTGCCACCATTTCTCAATCAGGTCAGCTCTTGGGCTGGTTTGCATCATCTTTCCCTGTATTTCGGAGCGCACACACTTCTCACTTGTTTCTTTCAGCGCTGCCCTTGCTGGAAATGCAGAGACCTGACCTTCTCCATTTCTCATCCTTCTGACCACTCAGCTTCTTCCTTTTTATTATTCCCATCAGCGTTTCACTATGCACTGAAGAATCCAAGTTCCTTTCCCAGCACAATCACTAATTCATTGCTGAAACACCTCCTGATTCCTTGATTAAGAGCAAATCCCGCTTCATTCATTTCACATTTTAGCTATTAATGACTGGGAAGGTATTTTTTTTAATGAAGCATCAGTAGGACAAAAAAGGGTTGATAAAGGTGAATGAGAGGTCAAGAAACAGAAGCAAAAATTACTATTTTTGAAGTCAGCACTTGAAAGCAGCAGTTCCAGCTCCTCTCTCATCCCTGCTCCAATTTTCACTACACAGAGTGTGATTTCATTAGTTAAGGCGAGGGAACGCAGCAGCTCGCTACCTATGGAAGGGACCTGCCTACTTCTGCATCCTTTCCACTCCTCCTCTTCTACTTGCCAGCCTTGACAACCAGTCAACCTCCCCATAAGTCCATTTGATGCACTAAACCAGCAGAAAGTTAACAGAAAAAGCAAAACCAGATTTAAGCCAGCTCTGCAGAGCATCACAAGCAAAGCCAGAACAGGTATTAAGAAAAGACAGGACAGCAACACCACGAAGGTTGGGAGCAAAGCAGGAAAGAGCAGAAAACGGGGAGTACGAGATGTTCCACAGAACTGACAACAACCAGTTCAATCTGATTGATATGTAAAACTTCACCCTACAGCAATTTAGGAAACCTACTGCTGCTTTCCATCAGTCAGATGAACTACAGTTAGCAAGAGGATATATTTTGTGTAGATGTACCTACCCAAGAGACCAAGTAGCAACATGCAGCAAGTCCAACACATCTTTTTTTGACTGCTACAAATACTAACGGCCACTCTGGTTAGAAGTGTGTAAAGATAGATGAGGTGTTGTCACCCAGCTGGCCCCCAGCATCAGCGATGGCGGGATGCGAGAACGCACCGATTCAACGCGTGTTCTTGAGCAAACCACGGCCTGGTTGCCTACCCTGGCTGCAGAAACTTTGTTAGCGCTGCAGTTGTACAAGGCAGAAAAGGTTTATTAGTTTTCAGACCTGGTGAAATTTAAGTTGGGCATTTTGCTGACCACAATTTCCACCTAGGAGCTTAGAGAGCTTTAGATGAAGCCCTCTGTGCCCTTCCCTCCAGGGATCCCTACCACTCTCAGTGGTAGTTTTCCAAATGCACAGCCACAGAGTTAGGGAAATAGGTGGTACACTGACAAGACTGGTGCTTCATAACAATAAATAACTGTACCATAATGTAGAAATAGACAGAGACAAGTTTTCTCAAGTGCATCTATGCTCCACCTTGCAGAACTGATGGGTTTAATGACCACCTTTCCTCCTTTCTTTATATTTAAACATAAAAGATACTTCTATTTAGTGAATCTGAAGTGCACTCCTCAGCTTGCTGGGAATTTTCAAGCTTATCAGGGTAAACTCTGCTCAGCTTTAGTCCCATTATTTAGAATTCAAAAATCTACCTCTCGCTCAAACAAGCAAGATATAATGTTATTAACCAGATAATTACCAATCCTCTAAGAGTCACAAAAGAACTTTAGCCCTCGGGTCCAGCTTTATCAAACAGGAGTGTTTATCAGCAACTTGTTTCTAAAGTGACATTATTCATACTATCTTTTACAAATTTTATATTGCTTCTTAAAGCTTTTAAGCAGCACTTCAGGTCAACAGGTCACCTCCAATGCATTCCTTTCACATGAAAGGAGTTTTGCAGGTTTTACTTTAATTTAATGCTCAGTAAGTGATTAATGTTACTTGATCATAGAATCATAGAATGCAGAAGCAGCCACAGAATACATTTTACTAATTAAGGGAAATGCTGCTTTTCATCTGTGATGGCTACAGAGGCCCCATTTTATTAGTGCGAAAAGCGAGAAAGCAATTAAGGCCTAAAATTTGTCAGGGTCAAACGGCCACTGGCATCAGAATGAAGAACAAGCCTGAAATTTGATTCAGTCCCCTCTCACACTACCCAGGGCTAAAAACACCTCTGCAATGCTAGACTGTGGATTAAGCAGGGCTTTGTTACGTGAGCCTCTGAAGGACGCTTCCTTGCAGCAACACCTACACTGCAAGCATCTGCAGTGATTTTTCTCAGTCCGAAAGCTCCTTTTATGGACAAAACCAGCAGAGTTTCTTGTTGGCTAATCTTTATTTGGCTATGGTGAAACTGCAGGACACACAGGTGCTGCCCAACTTCCTGCTCTTTACATCAACTCTGTCCCAACAACATGTTTAACTGGACTTTGGTTTCCATGAAAAGATTAAATGAAAGACTCAAATTATTAAATAGAGGGAACAGCTACCCCGGGGTTTGGGTGTTCTCCACTGACTGCAGAGGAAGTCTCTGAGCAGCTTTACTCTCAGCAATGCTAATCAGCAGTTTGCAGTAATTTAAAAACTGGTTTTGTCTTTGTTTTCTCTTGCTTTATGATTTTATTCTTTATGATGATTTCCTAATCGATTTTCAGGTTTTGATTATTTGTTGATAATAAATTTTAATGCAGCGTTTATCACTAAAGTAGGTGTATATCTCAAAGCTAAGCTCCCTTGGTAATTTGGTTTTGTTTTGGGTTTTTTAATGTTGTTTGGGATTTTTAAATAATCAACACCACCTAAAATTATTGAATAGATTGATACAAATACATAATGTTAAGAAAAGTTGTTCTTCAGAATATGTGAAAAGGTGGCTGTGATTTTGCAAGGCCGATTTAGAAAGACAGCTTTGGAATGGAAGTGTAAGAACTTGATTGGTATGAGCCCTGTTTTCCCATGACAGAACTGCATGTCCAGAAAGTTGACTTTTGCTTGCAATTGCATTTTCAAAAGCTTCATGTGACAATTAGTATTCAGAATTCTGAAATAATTTAGATCTGCCAAATTTAAATTTAAGTAGTATTTACCATGAAAAAGCAGTAAGATTAAGGACCATGTTTTAATTTCACACATAGGAGTTGTGCTGTATAAATTATGTTCATGGGGGCTTGTTCTTACAAAATTTATCAAGAAAAACATTAACAATGGTAAAAAGAAAAGTGGTAATGGCTTAATTCGTATGAGAATATTGATACATCTGCTTTAACTTCTTAGAGCAAATGTACATTTAATACAAGTCCTACTTTACTCGTCTCCAGCACTTAAGATCAAGTAATACTGTTACCAAGCTTTGTGAGGATCTGCCTTTATCTAAATGTGTAGTAAGCAGAGGTAAGAAAAAAAAAAAGGCAGAAAAGAAACAGTGACTGTTAATTAGCTCTGGTCACTTGAGAGCAGTATCTTCACAGGCTTTTCCTCCTCACACAAGAGGCTTAGAAAGTAATAAACCACAGAGGAAGTGACAAGCGCACACTGATACTCACTCAAATCATGAAAACTGATTATGTGAAGTCCTTGACACAAAGCACACGAGCTGCTGACCTGAAATTGGGTGTCCTAGCCTCAAGCCTGTTTGGAATTTTCCAGTTCTGTTCTCTCATGTTCAAGTTTCTTATAAGATTTTAAAAAGATAGTTATTGCACAAAAAAAAAAAAGCTGCTTCTGGTCTGGCACGTAGGACCCATTGTGCAAATGTGGAACTGATTTAGGCAGTCTTTAGTGAACACAGATACTTATTAATATGAAATCTTTAATGGGAGAAACAGAGAATTCCTATCAAAAGCTATTAGAAGGCCTACTGAAAAAGGAGTTGAAATCTCTCTGGTCAGAGAAGGAAAGTCAAGCTGCTCAGTCTGGGTATGCATCTGAAATGTGTGTTGCTTTCAATGATGCTGCAAATCCATTCTCTTTACAGTTTTGCAATAATTTAGTCTTCCTCAAAAGCCCCTGGAGAGGCCTGGCAAATTCAGATGTTATTTCAGAACCATCAATACCACAATTTTCAACCCCTCCACTCCCAAAACTGCTCTTCACCGGATGGTTTTATATTTACCAATTATCTCTGTTTTACAGGGTCTCTTAGCAAAGAGGCTACTTCACTATAAGATATAAAAGCATCATCAAGACATCCTTCCTAGCAACAGAAAAGGATGCATGTGAAAACAGTCGTCAAACTTCTGAGAAGCCCACCACATACCCGTCTTCCCCAGAAATTACAGGAAGGTGTGGGGAGATGAAAAAGACTCAAGAAGCGTATCACAGCAAGACAGTTGTCAGGCACAATGAGATATTGGGGGTGACAGCTGCTTTAAAAATAGCAGCAGCATCAAGCTAAATTAAAAAGTGAAACCAATTTAGAGACAACTCAGGAATTCCAAAAGTTTCAACTTTTTTTCTCCAGTTTTTAAATTTTAAATGTAATGATGATAGACCTTCTGTGTTAAGACAGGGACTAATACTATTGGCACATTCAAAAAATATTACACAGACTGATGATAACACTCTGCAAACAGGGGAACTACTGACACAGCTATTGCTTTGTAGCTCTGCAAACCAATCACCAGTTGAATGCTGAAGAGAAAAATGAACCATGGTCATCAGGGCTGCTCCTGTTTGCCAGGCCTGTGAGACTGACTTATTAAAAATGATTGTGAAAGAAGTTTTGGAAAATAGTCTACAAGCAGAATCGTATTTTTATTCAACTATTTTGTTTCAGCTACCCAGGATGATACCAGGGAGATTGCTACTACACGGCTTGCAGTAAGCCCTTGCACTGCTTTTTTCAGCATTTTTCTGCTCAAGACTCACACAACTTCCAGTGCTTTTTATAAAGAAAAAGAAAGGCCTGCCGAGTTGCTAAGGTGTTAAAATTTAGCACATCAAGGACTTAACTACACAAATACTCTACAAGCCAGCATTCCACCAAAAGACACAGTTCCAAACTGCTCCCCTCCTTCTTGCCATCCCCAACCCTTCTGGTGCCAGCAAAGTTGGAGATCTGGGAACTGTGGTTTTGCCGCTGTTATTGTTTTATTTAGTTGGATTTTTTTTGTGTTTTATTTAAACACAAGTGGCAGAGGAGACCTTAGCTTTACATTCAGAGTTGCTTATGTATCCAGTTCAGCTTAGGGCAAGGCAAGTGTTTGCATTTGGTCAAATGAAGAGACAGAAACAAGCAGGTGGGGAGTGACCTGAGACACCATCTTTCATTGGCAGTACCAGGTCAGAGAAGGGAAAGTTGTGCCTCACAAATTGCCGGGTTTCTCCTGTAAAGCAGCAAACACATCTGTGAACAGGGCAATCCTGCAGAGGATCTCCAGATCTTCACATCAGAGGCTTTGACAGTCTCCTTCAGGAAAGGGTCTTTAAAGAAAGTGCTGCCACAGGGCAGATGGGAATGCAGTTACTGGCTTAACAACAGATTTTGGAAGTATGAATAATTGGTCCATTTTCCCAGTGGAGAGAGGTTATCAGTGAAGTCTCATGCTCTCTGCTGGGACTGCTGCTGTTTAACATTCACAAATGACAGGGAAATGTGACAGGGGCAGGGGAGAGAAGGCTGCCAGAAGCCTTTATGAAAAATAAACTCACTGAAAAAGATCTCATGACTTTCAATGACTGGATGATAAAAGAGCTACAATAATCAATGATGATAAAAGCAAAAATAATGTACAGGGGGAAATGACCTTAACTTTACATTTTTTAAAAAGGGTTCTAATGTTACCATTATTTAAAGAAAAAAAAAAAGACATGTAACATTAGTATGAGTGATTCGGAAAACACCAACTCAATGCTCCAAAGTCAAGGCTTAAAGAATTACTAGCAAAGTAATAAAACAGAGTTATCATTGTGTCAGTAGAGTAGCTCATGAATTATCAGAATCACCAAACTAAATTATCAGGCAGTAGGACTGAAAGCCAAAACCAACTAGTTTTTCACACAGCCTGAGTGTCCAGCTGTGGAAGCAACTTCTACAAAACATTGTGAATGTGGAAAATACACATCACTTCAAGAAACAACCGTACACGTAGGTCCATGAAGCACTACAGAATACAATAATCCTTACCATGTATTTCTTGCTAAATATTATGTAAGAAAATAGTATTGTAGGCTAGTCCTGCACATGTTTTTTCCCCAAAACAATTGCTACAAGCCCTGCCCAGCTGGATTTGTCGTCTCCACTGGCAGTGGTGCTACAGAAATAATCTGTAACTGAAGTAATTAGCCTGTTTATCACCTTGCTCCCCAGTGTAACCAGTATGACTAATTCTTGGACAACTCTTACTTCTCAAGATTTTTGAGTGAAAGCCAAATGTCCCAAAGACAAAATGAACTGATACCAGTTTTATCCCTCTCAGCACAAGAAACTGTGTACAATACATAAGCTAAAACCCACCTGATGCAAACCATTTGACTGTCAGAAATGATAATGTATCAGTTAGCAACAAAACGTCCTGCCAGAAACCTTGAGGTTGAGAATTTTAACAGCCTTAAGCTGTGAAAACACTACAGAGCTGAAGAATTTTTTTCAGCACAGAAAGTAGAAAATAGATGCTTTACAGGACCGTTACATTAACTGCCATCACTCATTATTAAGAACAATACTTCTATAGTTATTTTCATACATGAAAAATTATTACGCTGAGGTGCAAAATACCACTCAAACACTTTCTCCGGAAGAATTTTTGGGTCACACAGTGCCTCTCTCAGTAAAGAGAATTTATTTATGTAATTACTATGGTAACAATCAAACAGATGCTGGCGGTACCATATCACCCTTTCTAGCAGTTTCATTTCTAATTGGCTTACACAGTCCCGGTTCCCAGAACAACAATTAAAAGCGGTTCCGGGAATTATTTTTCCAAGTGCAAGCAGAGACACGACAGTGAAGCGCCTCAAAGATTTTCGGTTAAAGCCAGTAATTCAGTTTCACGTCTCGTATTCTTTCCAGTTTCTCATTGGCTGGACAAAGGTATCGCCACCACCACTTCTCTTAATCAAGCTGAAAGTGGTGAGTGTGCCGGCAAACTCTGTACACAGCAGTTTTTAAAAAAGCGGGACAGTATCTTTTACCAACATAACCGAGGAGTGAACAAATTATGACTTGAATAAAAAAAGGATGCAACAGATAAACTGCACAGAATGTGGATGAGTTGCATGTACAGCAAGACCAATTTTCTAGAAAAAGTAATAATAGCTTAAGGGATGGTACATATCCTGTATCCTATATTTGATTAAGAACAGACTGCTCTATGGTATTTAAAAGATAAAAGGACTATAAATATCTTGCAATGTGCTTAATATAATCTAAAAAAAAATAAGACAAAGAAATAGGGAGCTGAAAAACCAGTATGCCACATTTCATAACAAAATAACCGCAACACGAACATGGAAACTGTTTCATGTGATGGATTTATCAACCACTTTTAGCAAATATTTCAATCTGAAGAAAATTACACATAACAAAGAGAAGAAAGCAAAAACTAAAGTTGTAACAAAACTATCAGTGTAACAACATTTTGGACTAAACCCATCCCTTCAGAAGAGTTTTGATGTTAATTTGAGGCAGTACTCCTGTGACTACCATTACAGAATATCTCAAGCTCAGTTAGCTTGGTCTGCACCAAGTATTTGCTTACGGCAAACAAAACCTGGCAGTCACCTTAGCTTTCAAAGCAGAAGCATAGGCAGAGCTTTGGAGCACTCAGCTGACAGAATTTAACAAGGTGTTTCCAATTAAACATTTCTGCCTTATAAGCAGTTATTTAACTATCAGACAAAATACAGCATAAGACAGATAAGGAGTAGTGCACTGGAAATCAGATTAACAAGAAGAGATTTTAAAAAGTCTTGGGCTGTTATTTAAGTCTTTATTAAAAATACAGTCTTGCCAATCTGAAAATAAATAATTGAATTTTGACAGTGTGATACAGAACAGTATAAAAATCAGTCAAAACACCCCAAACTTTTCAATGACTTGTCTGAACAGATGTGAAACAAAAACTTGGAAGACATTTTTTGATGTTACACTCATTTCATACGTACTTTTCTAGTAATTTTACAGATCTATTCTTTTAACATTTACTGGATGTTTTTTCTACTGTTTTCACTCAAAGAATTGGAGCTAGTTCTGAGGCAGATGTCACAGTGTTTATTTATGTTTATAAATTTATAAAGGGTGAGTGTCAGGAGGAAGGAGCCAGGCTCTTCTCAGTGACAGCCAATGACAGGACACAGGGCAATGGGAGCAAGCTGGAGCATAGGAGGTTCAATCTGAACATGAGGAAAAACTTTTTTACTGTGAGGGTGACAGAGCACTGGACCAGGCTGCCCAGAGAGGTTGTGGAGTCTCCTTCTCTGGAGACATTCAAAACCCGCCTGGATTCGTTCCTGTGTGACCTAGTCTAGGTGATCCTGCTCTGGCAGGGGGGTTGGACTGGATGATCTTTCGAGGTTCCTTCCAACTCCTAAGATTCTGCGATTCTGTGATTGTGTTTTCTACTAAAAAAAAAAAAAGTTCAGATCTCCTTACCACCCTGGATTATTTCTGGTTATCACTTCACTCCTCGTCCTCTTGAGGACCATTTCACTGACCTACAGAATTAGCTGGGTTCCTTAACTACAAATTGACAATTTGTATAACCATACCAGAAAGAATTCTAAAATTAGTATGTCAGCATTAGCTTTTCAATAGAACTGAGACAGAAAAATATGTATCTAATATTCTCAAACACATGAGTATCCCTCAGTAAATGATGGAGTCAGAAGTGTCTTACACTAAAAGATGTGGAGTATCCATGGAGTTACTCAGGGATCCTTAAAAAAGACTAAAGAAACCTTAATACGATGCAATATATCTGCTTTAATTTTTTTTTCTAACACCAAAAGATGTAACTGTACTAGCAAAGGCAAAAACACCAAAAAGGGGCAAAAAAAAAATCTAAACCATTTATATAAATTTTTAAGTTTGCACGTTTATGTGGTAAACTATAGCTACAGCTATGGTCACTTGGACCTCAGCAACATCTGCAAGCCGCTTGAGCTAACATTTCCCCAAATTGGGCCAGTATTAGTTTTCAGAAAATAATGCAAGACATGATGTGATATTCAGTGCCTTTCCTTTTTTGAAGACTGATCAGTGAAGGCCAGCTCAGGCTCTGGAAAAACATGCTGGAACACAGAACATTTCGCCCTTAGATATTCAGAACAAAATTATGCAGGAAATTACTGATTTACAGCACTTTAAACACTTTCTTCCCAGTTTACACAGTAAGGTCAAGCCTAAATGCTTTTCTGTGTAAACACAAAAGCCTAATATACAATGTCTGATTACTGGATGTCACAGGGGACAATTGTTGGTCAGTACTTCATATAAAACGAGCTACTTCAATTCACCTTGCCAGTTTGGGGGTAGTAGAAAGAATGTATGGAAATAATGGTGTACTGCCATTCTGAATTATTTGACTAGCAAATAACATATGTCAAGAGCTGCAGTACAGCCAGGTGAAAGCACCATAAAGCTTTTGTTGCCAACTCAACCTTCTCATTTTTAGCTTCTTTCAAGCTTTTTAAAAATTATTCTTCTTAGATGTCTGAATTACATAAACTACCAAAGTACAGTGCAAAGATAAGTAACTTTAGAGAAAACATGTCCAGGGAAAAAAAAATGCCCGAGTGCTGAAGTACAAAAGCAAGTTAGATCCTGCTCACGCCCACAAAAACAACCCAAATGTCCATTTAAAACTCAGCACACTTCTATTTGGATGGCTTCACAGGGATCTAGGAAAGCAACGTTAATCTTCTTCAGTTTTAAAACGAACAATTATTAAAAGACAGAGATCATGGGATTTTTAATTGAAATACCACTTACAGATCCCCCTCTTCACACTTGAATAGCACAGATGCAAGAACTTCCCTCCCTATGGGAAGGCCTTGTGCCACATACATTCAGTGAAGGACCCATACTCTGCATCCAATCTTCCCATCTGCAGCCCCTTGGCCCACCCATTCTGAACTGGGTCTGGAGGCTCCTTGCAAGACCCTTGAGGGGTACCCAGCTGCCTCCAAAGAAGGGCCTTACAAAAGCCACGCTGGCTGAGAAGCTCACACCTAACTGGGAACTTAGAAGCAAGGTTGCCCAGCTGAGACATGGTTATGTGGGTCTTGGGTCTTCAGAGAGATAATGAAGAAGCCAAACCACCTTTTAATATTAAAGTAGTAACATATCCTAAAAGAAGGTCAGAATTTTGAGAACACTTTTGATACTTCCTTTTCTTTGGGTGCTTGGATATTCCCGAGTATAGGGATTAGATGCATTTATAAAAATCAAGACATTTGCACGGCTTCTGCCCACTCTGCTCCTTGCCCACTTATCTTTCAGTTGTATTTCTATTGGCATATAATTAAAAACTGCAACATGTACAGAAAAGACCATACGTGACTTTCCCTGAAGTAATAAATCAGTGACACTAGGCAATACATGAAGAGCATCTATCAAGAAAGCAGTAAAACTCACTTAGCTGATACGGTACATTAAACTACAAAATGATCAAAACCTACATTTCCCTTGATCTCATTAAATTACAAAAATCCTTCAGTAACAAAGTGCTTTTCTATTCAAGCTTTCTGAATTTTTGAGAAACTCTATTTGTAAACAGAGCAAAACCAGTTGCAATGTTTCTCACGAAACCACTGGTTTACACCCTATTTTAAGAAAACTGAAGTGTTTTGCTCCTAGTTTTACTTTCTGAAATTTAAGAAAAATGAAATTAGCTTCTAAAGATATTCTATTTTTTAAATCAGTTGGTGCTTTTGGAAGAAATTTCACTGAAACTTATTCCCACAGAAACTTTATGTTTTGCCAATATATTTCCCAACAAAAAGTATTTCAAAATTTTTCTGCTAGTCCTACAATCAAGTTGTGATATCTCTTTTAATAATTTCAAAATAGAAGCTCGCTGATCATTGTTTTAAAGGGCAACATACTAATCTTAAAACTTGATCATGTCATGAACTAACACTGTGCATGATTTAACTGAGATGTTTTAACACTGCTTTACTGAAGTTGCATACAACCCATATTGAACTTGATACTGTTTACTTTCTATGGCTTGAGCAAATGCAGGAAGGTTTGGATCTTAGAAGCCTTTCTTTCCCTCCAAGGAATTTTAAACCACCAGGATTATAGAAGCCCTCAAAATGCGTCCCTTTAGGTCTCAAACTCCAGAGCGTGCAAGGGTCGCATATGACGTAGAGGATGACACAATTTGCGGTCTGTTGAATTTTACAGCTTCTCCTATTATTTGCATTACAAAAACAAACCTGAACTGCAGCTCAGTCATTTCTCCTAAAACTACCTTTCAAATACCTTCTACTTTGATCATTTCCTGCCATCAGCTTTGCATGCTCGAGCCGTAGAGACGTGGAGTAAAACCTACTTCTCTCGCAGGCATGAAGACTTCAGCTATGCCTACAGCCTTGAGCACAGCTATAGCAAAAGCAACTAAAAGTGCATTTTGATTGACAAGCTGTACAGGAAGAACAGTACAGATGCATGGCATGGTCAGACGGAGTAAATAAACAGTTTCCAATCCCAGTTACACAGATCTCCAAACACCTTTCTCCCTCCAACCAGAAACTGAAAAGAAACATTTTTAAGAAATGCTGAGGGACAGAATCAAAGGTTTCACTTAAAGAAAACATAATCAATTTTATCAACTCTGCTACTACAGATTTCTGTTGTACTTTTTAATAAGGAAAAAATGCTTCAGAAAATGTAGAGAATAAAAAGAAAACTTAAAAACACAAGTCTTGTGCCCTTGAAATACAGTATTTCTGGAAAGGAAAAATACTATTTTCACACTGATTCACTCCTGGGAATATATATTTGAGTTGTTCTGGGTACCTACACATTCCAGTTTTTTTGCTGTCTCAGAGGAAGACAGACAAAGAATGCATGGGAAGAGATTTCACATTTAAAGGAGTTACTTTGTTTTGGATGTAGTATTACTCTGCTGTCTTCACTTTCACCGTAGAGAAAATACCCATTTCTGCTTTTGGTTAGGGTGGTAACTGTTACGGGCAGCTCCACTGACTTCACTACAAATATACAGATGTAAAACTTGCACAGAAACTAAAGCAAATATGTAAAGCATTACTGTCCAACATGTGCCCACAAGTACAGCAAAAGAGCAGACAGAAGCCTTACATAAAAATGCCTCTGTTTAAGAAAAGCTCGTACAAAGCACCTCAACCTAAATGCAACAATCCATCACAGGAGATCTGCTAAGTAGACTATTTTTTTAATTAAGTTTCTAATATTTTCCTCATTTGTCATTCAGTGGGCATTTTCTATAGCTATTCTGAACCACATACATCAATGACTAATCCACAGCAAAAACAAGACAGGTTTTACCATTCACTTCCAATGAAATAAAAGAGGCTGCAAATTAAAGCCATTCTGAAGTTAGATCCACAAATGACAATCTCAAAGAACCTGAATTTCTCTGCTACCCAACTCGCTACTCTTTCTGTTTAAACTGCAGGTGACATGAGGTAACTGTAGCATATTTGCAATTTCTAACTCTCTAAATTGATTGACATGAGTCTTTAGACTGTAACATGACAAGGAAAATAAAAACCAGTATTGACAACAGTTGGCCCAAAGCATCCACCACGCTGAAGTCAGTAAGAAAACTTACAGCATCCACAATGGAGCCCAGGTAGGATATTTGCCTTACAAAGCTATCATCCTGGATCATCCCTATTCATCTCAAAGGGAAGGCATGGACTATACACAATATGTCTGTATTACTGCTCATTTATATCCTCTTTTGTGGAAAAATTAATCTGGCTTACATAGCTCTTTTTTATTGTGTTACAAATATCCCCATTTCAAACCATTTACATGAAAATAAATTATAGGGTGGTAAGACCAGAAGTACAGATCTCACTCTTCAGCTTTGCAGAGGCTTTTAAACTTCACATGGCTAAACCAACACTAAATTAATGTCTGGCCAAGAGCCAAAACAATAAAGATTTGAAAGCCTCAAAATTGAACACTCTGCCACAACACTTACAGCACAGTTTCACAACTGCCTTAAATCACTTGAAGTGCGCTGGTGCTTCCCTAAGCTACACGCCTGCACTTTCTGCTCCTTCCCTTGCTTTAGCGCTAGTACAGCTATGACTGTGGAAATTACATATTTGTTAGGATTAGTTTTAAAGCAAATAATTCTCCTCATTCAGCTGAGTGCATACATACACACAAGCACAAGGGAAGAAGCAGAGAAAGAGGCCTGAAGAGATGGCAGTAAGATTAGTTCAAGCTACAGCCCACATTTAAACAGTTTAAGTCAATCATAAAAACCATATCAGAACACAATTAATTAAGGAAGTACAGAGATAGTTAAAGTAATATCTGTAAGCAGAAGTAGAACCTTTGTGGTCCTTCCTAAATAACAGGTACCTAATCCACTCACTCTTATCCCCCAGCCCCCTATCAACCAACGCTTTATTTTTATCTTTCAATGATGATGGAACTGGTAACTACTGAAACGCACAGCTAATGTCTTTCAGTACTACTGCTTCTACATCAGATTTGAACGACTTGCATAGCCAAAAGTTAACTTTTTCTGTCTATACCACTGAACCACTAAACCAGCTCAGACAGCAGCTGACAAAGCTTGACAAAACCAATAAACTAAGTAAGGAGTGTACGCTGCACGTCATGACCTGGATGTTGCTAACACCACCACTGGAAGTACCTGGAGGAAGCCAAACCTTCAGACCTCTGTAGAAGCTAGGCTGATAAAAAAGGCCTTCTCCTTTTCTAATGTACCCCATGTCTTTTGCATTTGAGAGCCTCACTCCAATCCTTTCAAGACTTCAGCATAACATTTTGATATGTCATGTGAGAAGCATGTCCCTTTTTATCTCCTCCATAGCTCTGACATTTCCTTTCTTACCTTCTAGGTATTAGCTGATTGCCACACTGAAAATACAACCACTAAATGTGGTCATCAAGGTAATAAAAAAGTTCATAAAGTACTGAATTTGTTTAATAAAACTTCAGGACATGGGCTGGAAGGAGAGTGCCATTGTGGGGGGAAGTCAGCTGAAGTACTTGTAATAGCTGTTTACCAGCACTAATGATATGCTAAATAATCATTTAAGTGATCTTACGATGCAGAATTTAAGGAGATTATTCGCTGACTTACACATTTAGCAAGTAAATAGATCTTCACATTAATCAAGGCCAAGTTTTGCGTTCTGGCAGCGGTTCTACCCTGACAAGCATTTTCATGTTGGTATTTATCTATACTAATCAGTTTACCAGCTTGAACAACTCTTATGAAACATTTTTTTTTCCCTTACTTCTCACATTCCAGTTTTGTGAAGGAAACCAAATTGATACCATAGTTTGGGGGTTTTTTAACTCTATGAATTCACATAAATCTTAATTAATTTCTATGGTAAATTCATTTAATAGCGTCATAACATTATCCTTTATAAAAAAAGAGAATAGGAAGGTGACTGCAGGCTTTGTGCTGTCTCTAACAAGCAGAGGTTAAAATCCTCTCATACAAAGTCAGAAGCCTCCATTCAGCCAAAACTGCAAGAGGCTACAAGCACTTAATGTGGTGATTGCAAGTAATTTGGCATGAAAGCAAAATACACCCTCAAGAACTACACAGATCATCACCAGTAATCCTGACAAGGAACAAACCTACCTCAGTGCTGGCCAGAGAATGCATGTTGGGCAAAACCTAAACCAAAGAGCTAAAAAATAAAAATTAATTGCCTTAGACCAAAACAAATGACAAGTGTCTTTCTATAAGTTTTGTTTCCTTGACCCATTTCATCCTGTATGTTGGAACAGCTTTCAAAAGAATTCATGAAGCTTCTTCCACTTCCTTCCTATAATTCCTAGTATTTTTTTTCCCATAAAACAGTGATGTTTTGCACTTGCAAAGTATTTTGAAGAAGAATTTTTACTCATGGAACATTTGGTAATTTTCTAGCAACGCCAATTAAGCGTTGAATTTCTAATCCTATGATTTAGAAAGTATAAGCCTGAGTAGATCCAGAATTTGCCACAGTGTTAAAGAAAGCCATCTAACTTATTTCCTGACTATAAGGTGTAGAGAAATTTCAAACGCTGACATTATTTCAATCGTGTTTCCAGAATGACTGACTAAATGCACATGATGATTTTAAAGGTCAAAAAATGCAAATGAGAGTTCAGGAACTCACATATTTTGTTCTAAGGGAGGCATCTCTCTTTCTTGCCTGACATTTTAGAAATTAATTAGAAATCAAGTGATGTTGCTAAGATTGTTTACTAATCCTTTTTCAATTTTCCTTCCCTCTGAACAACATCCATGTCTATTTTTCAAGCTTTTCATCTTTATGATCCTTTAACCTTGCTTTTTATCCCAACCCTTTTAAGCCACTCAATCTATAGATTAAAGTTTGAAAAAATGTTGTGATCCCCACTAGCCTACTGGAAGCAGTGATGCCTAACACACATACATGCACACTGCTCATAACCACAGAAAATGTAGAATTTAAAGTTGAGGCTTCAGGGAGGGGTACGTAAGTGTGGCATTTCTTACCTGCTATTGCTGCATATACTGGAGGGAGGTTGGGGGCACCATTTTAAATGTATCAGATAACAAATGGACATGTTGATAGTATCTTATTCAATTATTGCTTGCTCCTCTGGATATCTTTATAGTCGTGTTCTCAGAAAAATGTACTTTGCACATCAAAACATGTTAGCAAAAACTTCTGCTGGGATTTCCCATGAGTTACAAAAAATGGAACTCAAAAACCTTCATGCAAGTGTTTATCAGTCATCTGATACTGGCCTAAAACACTGCTATAACTGCTCATGGGTATCTGCAATGCAGACAACTAATCTGCGTATTCCATTATACCATTTACAAGAAAATTTACAAGAAAAAAGAGAAGCATTTCAGATGCACAGGAATGAAGAACTCTTGTTTTATTCTGAGCTTCCTTTTCCCTTTTAAAGCAGTTACATACATAAAGAAATTATTTTAACTCAGAGAACGTAATAGACTCACAGTCCAAAAACTTTAGCTTCTCTTGCCTTTTTTTTTTAATATTTGAAAGATTTTTGGCAGCTATATATTAGTACATAGCTAACAAAAACTAGTCAGGAAAACTGGTTCTAGAAGGTCAAACTTTCAGCAGAAAATATGTACCTCTTTTAAGTTTTGCATGCAGTAGTCATGCAGGATTAGTCTGGCTAGGTAAAAATAGTGTGTTTACCACAGGTCTTATAATGCTCATTGAAAGACTTATGTACTGCACTGGAAAGTTTTTAATGGGGAAAAACAGGGAATTTTCAGTGTGCTAACTACTTCACACTGTCTCCACAGGTGGACACCATCACTGCTTTTTAAGAAGGCAGTAATCCCCCTACCAGAAGTGGCCTTACAGCGACTTAGGGGTGTCTGAGCAGGCAGCTCCTGAAAGGTAGCTGAGAAGGTTGAAGTTCCCAGCCCTGCTCTCTCTGTACCTACTTCCCTACAGATGAATGGAGTTAAATCAAGTGAAGTCTTTTAATCCTTTTTCTTGGCAGGAATCTAATCTAAAAATACAAAATTTTAACCTTCCTACATTTTTCTTGCATTCACTACCCACTGTAATTATCTTAATATCATATTTAATAAAGGGTTCTCCATTCCAAGGCCTTTAAACAATATTTAACAATAATTAAGATGGCTTTGCATCCCAGTGAGGAAGTGGATGAGCTCTTACCAGGAAGGAAGTTAAAGCACAAAGTTATAGAAACTTCTGCCAGGATTGGAACAGAAAATCTGTGGCACAGCCAGAAACAGACTTCCTGGTTCCCAGTGTTACCTCTCAACCATAAGAATTCCTTCCTGTACATATACATGCTCAAAGGGAAACTCCAAGAGACTAAAAATGCTAAAACTCATGAAAATGATTGGATAAATAATAACACTTTGCCCAAAGAAAATAGTCATTAGTGCTAGGCCAAATGTAGTACAAGACAAATTCAAAATTCATTTCACCTCTGACTACAACTTCTTTTTGACTCCAGTGCTGAAATCTAGGGTAACACCAGAGGAACACAGAACACTGGCCAAAACAATTCTGAAGGCTTGGAAAGCTTTCCAATACTTGCTTTGTTTCAGTGAAATATTTCTTTACCGCTCAACTTGAACTTCTGAATTGAAGAGATCCTGCAATGTGTCCTAAATGAGAAATCTCCAACTCTGTGACATATGGAGGGAGGAGAAAGCAGCAGCTCTTGATGGCAGTGTCCTACAGCCACTCTGCTAGAACACTAATAGAGTTATAAGGACTTCTTCTGCCCCCCGGTCAATGCTGGAATAGGTTTGCCACACAAATCCAAGATCACTCAAGGGTGTAGAGTGTCCTAGATATCTAAACTCATATAAGCAACCAGCATATAAGTGGCAACCAACTGAAGGAGCGTATGAAATCTGTTCACTGCTGAAGTGAGGGATGATTTCAAGCATCTCATCAGCTCTTAGCTTTAAGAAGCCCACGCTCACTCTGTCTTCACGGCCTCTCCACATGCCACAGGAAGGCTGTTGATGGAAATGCAGCCTTTGCTCATCCAGCACTACCAACACACGACAGGTCCTAACTCATTCCCGTCTCTGATGCAGAAAGGGAGACAGACTTACACATGCATCTCCCCTGCAGTGGCAGCATCATTTCCCTTGGAGAAAAATAAACCCTCAGTGCACAGGGCCCTCCCTGCAGCTGCTTCTTCCTGCCTACCCCACCTCCCCATCCCAAAGGAAAATTTGCCTGCAGTGAAGGAACATAAGCAATGTCATTACCACATCAGCTCTTCTTCCATAATAACTGATAATTTTTTTTTATCTGTGGAGTGCTGGGACTTACTAAAGGCTTTTCCAAATCTGACAGCACAGAGCCCATCCTGACACGTGATCCAACAAAAGGAAAGTGCACAATGAAGTTTCTTCCCCATTCGTGCTGGAGCTCAACCAGAAGGGAGGCTGCTCTCAACTCCTGTGGTTTGTGGTGCATGAACACAGGTTCTTCAGCTCGGAGAAGCTCACACAAATTAAAACACTGCTTGATAACAATCAGCCACGTCTAAATTAAGAAAACGGGTGTGCAATTCACCTTTACTATTCACACTTTTATACTAAAATGAGTCAGACTGCCCACTCAGTCATATAATTCCTTGCTGAAACATGGTTCGACGTGAAAACCTGTTAACTTGGGGTTTTCAAATTTTCATCTGCAGGTGGAGAAACCCTGCAGCTGAATGCTATTTCTGGAAGTATACACATATCATTATTAGTCTAAGTTGCACGTACTGTTCTGCAGTGCAGGGGCAAGAGAAAGTCCTAAAGACAACAGAAGCACATACCCAAGCCCTAAAATACAGCTCTGAGTAGTGCCCATATTCACAAGAAGAGCAACAACATGGGCCGCAGCAAGGCAGGGGCTCTGATGGACAAACTGAAGGCTGAGGATGCACCTTCACAATTGCTCTGAAAGACATTTACCATGGTAAAACAGACAGCGCCCCTGGTCAGACATTCCCAGCTTTTCTCTGTGCACCTACACCTTGGCCCAAATGGAAAACCAAGTACCGATGAATAAGGCAGACCTACTCATTTCCATTTATTTCTCTCTCTAAACACTGCTTGGAATTTTGACATGTGACGCCAAATTTCTGTACTTCAGGGATCTTCATTGCAATAACTGAGCTTGCCCCACGCAATTTTCCTGTGCACACAAAGCCAGAGCAGGAAAACTGAGTTCAGAGCTCCCAAGGCCTGATGCACAACTCAGGGACTCTCGCAGGAAAACTCCCCTTGCACGGTACATTGCCAGGAATAGAAACAAAATTTAGCCACCTGACGACTGCTTTTGTAAGGAAAGCCAGGTAAGGCAACTTTATGCTAAGGTACAAGCTAAGCTGGACACACAAGGGACTCTGCCAAGCTCACATTTTCATTTCTGGCTGACTTAGAAGTGGAAAATGTGCTATGCTTCATATTTAAGTATGCATTACAAAAATAGTTTAAAAGGTATCTTATGGTTGTAGCCTATTGAAGTGAAACTGCTTGATTTTACCTCAAAATCAAAGTGAAAGAGTTTCAGAGAAGAAACTTATCAAGAAAACTTGAAATAAAATAAGCATTTCCGCATGTGTTTGGATTTTGTCTGACATACCTCACATGGAGAAGCTATGCCAAAACCCTGTGAAGTGCTATTATTTACTCTCCTTTACAGCAGACTAGAAAGTTTTTGCCCAGAGCCTTGCTTAGGTACAACTGATTAAAATCTAGTTCAAAAGAACCATGCCACCCAGCCAGATATGAAGAGATTTGTTATTCTAAGACTCAGAAATAGACTGATTTTGATGCCAGAAGTGACTCTTATCCAAGCTCTTGTTAAATAAATGAGTCTGTCTAAACTGAGATTTATCTCATATCTGCCCCTAAAGGCAACAGGAGCTGGTTTTTTATTTTTACTTAACAATTTAATTAGTTACAACATGTTTTCATTTCATTAGTCAGTGACTAATGGGAATATTTTGTGCATGTGTGATAACTGCCCCCCTTTAAATTATCAGAAACAATCGTACAGTATTTATTTTGGTATATTAATTCTGTGCTTAGATACTGGAGAAAATGCTTTATTGTACCACAATTTAAAAAAAAAAAAGTTTTATTTTGTTTTAATTTTTTATTAAAAAAAAAACAAACACCTTTCTGATTAGAAATAGTACTTGGGATATGCTTTCCAATATGGAACAAGTTAAAAATTTCTCCTCCTGCTACAACATATCTCAGTCCTGGGAATATCCCAAAGCAACGCATGGGTTCATAATCTTTACGCCTCTCCCTTAGAGAGAAAAAAAAAAAATTGGAGAAATTATTTAATTACCTATCAATGTTACTTTGTCCCTCCTGAGGTTTGTACTGGTACATTGAGGGAATCAAGGTAGAACTACTCAGCTGACTTCTGGTGATTAACGTGCTATCACAAGAAAAGATACCAAAAACCATAACATTAGTTCATCCCTACATAATATAAAATCTGACAATTACTACTATCTTCAAAGAAAAGCAGGAACTTTAAGGCATAAGAGTTATTGCAATCCTGAAAAAATCTCCTTGTAACTGAAGAAAAAGATTTTGCGACAAAGCAAAATGGACAAATGGACTCCAGCAACATGGACAAAGCACCTTTCAGGGAGCATGGAAAGAGTTAACAGGAGGCTGCAGCTGCAGCACTCTGCTGGTGACCATTTGCACGCCTGCAAGGTACTGTCCCAGCAGACACATTATCAGATTAGGGAAGGCAAACAAACCGAATTGAAACCATTCTTCAGCAAGTCCGACCTCTTCTTCCTGTGATGTCATGCTACAAATTGCCTGAGCCCTTTTTTGCTCCTCTCCAGAAGGAGCCGGGCTGGCGAAAGGCTGCCAGGGCGCAGGACGCCAGGGCTGTGCTCTGCAGGAACAAACACGCTCTGGAATTTCATTTCTGCCCTCGCAAGCAGCTTGCTTCCCGCCCCGTGGGGCGAGCGAGCCAGGGCTCCCAGGAGCCGAAAAGCTTGTTTTACAGAAAGCAAGCTGGGAGAGAAATGCAAGCGCCGATGCTTCGTGGCGTCCAGGAAATCGTTTTCTACAGCGTACGTTCCCAGTAAATCTGGATGGACAAGACTTTGCCATTTGCCATCATGATCTGCAGCTAAGGATAAGGCAGAAAGTTCTACAACAGCTTCATTGAATCGAGGGGGAAAATGGAATTAAGCAAGCATTGGGATGACCCCATCTGCTACAAATGACATGGGTTTTGACTTTCGAAGGCTGGCTACATGATTACAAATAGCACTTCGAAGAGAAGAGTGACCTCCTGGTGATTACTGCTGGAGATGTGCTCCCCTGCTACAGACTTTGTGTTTCTTCTTTGAAGCTTTACAGTTCAAACACATCTGCAAGTTCTTCTGAGATTTTAAAAAGTTGCAATTAAAATACCAGAGAAACCTCCAAATCACAGGAATTTTAACTATACCATTATAATGGTAAGCTCCAATTGTTCCACTGAGGACTCCTTTAAATATACTTTATATGGCTGTATCTTTAGCATGGTGTTTGTTCTCGGCCTCATAGCAAACTGTGTTGCCATCTACATTTTTACTTGTACATTGAAAGTGCGAAATGAGACTACAACTTACATGCTTAATTTAGCGATATCGGATCTGCTTTTTGTGTTTACATTACCCTTCAGGATTTATTACTTTGTAGCAAGAAACTGGCCATTTGGAGACATTCTTTGCAAGATTTCTGTCACCCTCTTTTATACAAATATGTATGGGAGCATTTTATTTCTGACTTGCATAAGCGTAGATCGCTTTTTAGCTATAGTACACCCCTTTCAATCTAAGACTCTCCGAACAAAAAGGAATGCAAAAATTGTCTGCACTGCAGTCTGGATAACCGTGTTAGCAGGCAGCACACCAGCAAGCTTTTTCCAGTCTACAAACCGCCGTAATAATACTGAACAGAGATCGTGCTTTGAAAACTTTTCGGAGGACACATGGAAAACCTACCTATCCCGGATTGTGATCTTCATTGAAATAGTTGGGTTTTTTATTCCGCTCATCTTGAACGTGACCTGCTCTACTATGGTCTTACGGACTTTGAATAAACCGCTTACATTAAGTCGGAATAAATTAAGCAAGAAAAAGGTACTCAAAATGATTTTTGTCCATTTGGTGATATTCTGCTTCTGCTTTGTGCCTTACAACGTTACCTTAATACTTTACTCTCTTATGAGAACACAGACCTGGATTAATTGCTCAGTGGTAACCGCAGTCAGGACTATGTACCCCGTCACTCTCTGCATCGCTGTTTCAAACTGCTGTTTTGACCCTATTGTCTATTACTTTACATCGGATACAATTCAAAATTCGATAAAAAAGAGCCGGTCCACTAGACCACGAGACATCAGATTCTCCGAAAGGCCAGTTTCAGAAAACTTCATTCAACACAGCCTTCAGACCATAAAAATGAAAATATCTGACAGCGACTCTACAATATGAACTGTATTAAAAGACTACTGGGACTAAACTGGAATTAGAAGCCTGCACATTTCTTCAGCTGTGGAAATATATTCCGATATGTAAATGTTACTCTTCTTTCACATCAGAAAAGTTTATGATAAGGCTGTAAAAGTGTTAAGCATAATAGTACACAGAAAAAGTATTTTAAGAATTTATGTCAAATGTCTGTTCTGCCAGGTGGTATGTTAGAAACAAACCTGTGGTTTCAGACTCGGTAAAGTCCAAAGACTGTCCGTCAAGTCAAAACCAAATGAAAAAGTAGCTTGTTTTTTTTCTGAAGTTAAAGCAATTGCTCATTTTTTATAATGATGTAGGTTTCCAAGTTAACTGAGGACAGGAGTGAAACTACCTGGTTTACACCGCAGGATGCACTGCTGAGGAAATCACCATATTGATCATACTACTTCAGCTACTGTGCCTGTGCCAGAGCTTCCTCTTCTCTTACTCCTCCTTCCTGTCTTTCTCCCTGCACTCTCCTTAGAGACCATTACATTCACAGAGGCTTCAATCAAAGGGCAACAAGAACTTTGTTTCTCCCAGGTTTATCTGACAAAATATATGCTCTCTCCACAAGCCTGGCCCCCATAAAGCAATTAAATCTTCTGGTAGTTTAGGGCATCTGGAAACAACTCAGACAAACTGGTTTTTCTTCTCACCTCTGTCTCAGATGTCTGTGTAATTATAACGAAATAACCTCTGATGACTGAAGTTAGTGCTTTAGGTACAGCACCACATTATTAAACTCTTTTGTGAGAGGTTCTTCAACTCAACATGACTTTTGAACAAAATAACATCCATTACATAAGGTAATTCAAGCTCAAAGTAGTAGTTTCTTAGAAAAACATGACCTTTGGTAACTAGAAATGAGCATGTGCACCAACCCAAATATTTCTTCTAGGAAACTATTTAGTGTCCCCATAAAGAAATTCAAGATACAGTAATTTTTAGAGTGAAACTTCCTCTCATTCTTTGTGTCCTAGAAATATTTTTAACACAAGCATTTAAAATTTCAAATGCTATTTTCTTGCAAACTTTATAAAGTATGAAAATAAATTACTTGGGGCTGCGTGCTGGCAAAATTCATTGAGACACTTTGAAAAGTCAAAGCCATGTAAAAGGAGAAATCTACATATATTACTGTTACAAACAGGAACATATAGACAAGAGTGCTTTAAAATGTCCTGCTATGTGTTTCCCAGCCATTAGAACACTGTGTATATTTTTCCTCAGAATTAATTTAATATCACTGTAAAAAATAAAAAAAAATATTTTAAAAGTAAAATTAAGTAGTAAGTGTTGGTTTTTTTCCTCCCCAAAAACAATGGAGTCAAGAATAAGAACAGAGCTAAAATGAATTTGCACTTTAGATTTTGGGCAGTCAGTTGCAACACAGACACAGCACTGAGGTGTTTTTACTTCAGGGCACTGTACGGAAGCATGAATCAACGCTGGAGAAAACGCGTATCAAGCTGTCGGAGTATGTGATACGTTATCTGATTGAGTTCACTTCCCTTTGCAAAGCTTTTGCTTAATTGTTATAAATCAACCGTACGCTGCCTACTGCTACTGCAAAACTGAGTTCTCAAAGACTACTAGAAACTAACACTGACTGAAGTTTAAATTTAGGAGCATTTTAAATCTTTATCCACACAATTTATGGAAGGAAAATTCAAATAGCTGCAAAGATAGCATAGATATAAATGTCTGCATAACATTTGAAAATAGTAGTTATCTCAGCTGGGAATCTTAAACTCTTCTGATTCATAGCTGACTTCAGAAAAACGCGTGAAACCCAGCATGAGTAGAAATGCTGTAAGTTTTCCATATGCCACTGACAAAACCAAAGTTCAAAAGCCAGATATGCGTCTCTAATATCTCGATGCATCCCTCTTTAAGGAGCCTGTGTAATATTAGACTCTCTCCAAAGCCTTTGAGACTGAAGCCCTTAATGTCACTGCTGGGGGATGTTTCTGGGCAAGTCTGGCAAAGCTGCTACTTGGTTTAGTGACCACTTGTTCAGCAGCGCCTCTGCATTACAGCAGTGAACACTGCGCAGCCTCACCCTAGTAAAGAGAAGCTGCTCTTACCAAGATTATGAAACTGCGGAAAAGAAAAAAAAATAAATCACTGACTTAAAAGCAGAACAAGCAGATAAAGTTGTGCGTATGAGTACTCCTCTTTAAACCAGACTTTCGCTGGTATATTAGCTCCAAGAGCCTGGGGCAGCATGAAGAGCAGCTCTTTCTGCCTTGCTCTCACTCTCCAAGGCAGCAGCTTCTGCTTTTTGCGGTAGCGTAGTGCAAGACAGTACAGTAGCTTTCCCATCAGTTAACAGCTTGATATCTCAAAACTGTTTGAGGAAGCTTTATGTTTTTTATTATTAAACATACTTCACTCTTTCTGCAGTGGGGAGAGGGGACAACACAAAAAAGAACATAGTCCAAAAAAGCAACATCTGTAATGTAGAGAATCTGACCATTACTTGAGAAATTCCTGATCTGACTGATTCAGAAGAGGGGGAGTGAACCTGTACCTCCTGCAACAAGCTGATACAAAGCCAAGCTACCAGCTATTCAGGACTGCACAAGGTATTCTCCACCTTTTCTGGTTCTGCAACAAGATTATCCTGGAGAGCTGAGGATGGAGCAATGTTTTCACTGGTACATTCCTGAACAGCCACACTCCTCCTCCTGCCTTTGAAACCAGCTCTTCGGTCTCTCTTAGGAGTTACGCTCCTAAGTCATGACCAGGCATCTTAAATAAAAAAGGCTTACACTGTCGAAGCTCCTGAGCATCCAAGTGTGTTGCATACAGTACCTCCTAAAAGTACGTTATTTTTACTCATATGCCTATGCAGGGGATGTTAGTAGTTCAGTCTTAGGATCAAAACCTATGAAATTCTTCTTTGTAGTCTGGTTTCTTTATCTACAGCATCCAGATACTGCACACTTACCATAAAAATAAAAGCAGTGAAAATGTAGTTGACTCCAAGGAAGGCAGCCACTGATAACTAGATAATTAACCAGCAGTTTCAAAAGACAAAAGAAACAAACTTTCTATAAACATCTCTGATTTACCTCAACACACCATTACGTTAAAAGTGAAAGATTTCCCATTTTATATTTTTTTTTACATTCAGGTTGAAATTTTAATTTCTGGCTTTCTCAGGAACAGAACACAAGTCAAAATTTGTTTCACTTAGTATACATGTCTTTGACATTTAAAGAAACACCAATACAAAGTCAAATACTTTATATTTTTCATCTAAAAGTGCTTAAAAAAAACAACCCTAAAGAATACTTCATACAAGTAAGAAATCCTAAACTGGAATCAACATCCAAACTTTTATTTCTTAAGAAAGTAATCTCAGTCATAGAAAGACAAATATTGAAAAGAGCTCAGGAGATCAGGTAGGAGATACAAACGGCTGTACTGGATCAGACCCCACACACTCAGCTCATCCACAGTCCTGCCTCCAACAGAGGCGAGGTTGGATGCCTGGGGAAGGAGGTAACAGCAGGAGAGGCACACAAGGCTTTCTCTCCTCCAAGTGCTGTCCCACTTCACTGGTTGTATCTTGGGACTTTCTGGGTCAGATGAGTTTGTGTGTTCAATGACACTGAAGTTTTTTCTTCTGTGAGCTTCTCCTGCCTCCCTTTGAAGTCACGTAAACGTTTTAACATCCACAGCATTCTGCAGTAAAAAGTTCAGAGAGCGTATGTGTGTGTGTACACAACTAAAAAATTAACCCAAACCTCCTTTTGTTTCAAAATCCACTTAGTTTCCTTCCTGTCTCCTCATTTCTTTTGGAAGAGGCCAGGAGCACTTGATTGCTATTCAGCCTTTCCACATCACTCCCAATTATAAAGTCTCCGGTCACCTCTAGCACATGAGAAAGCAATTTTCATTTGTAATTTCAACCAGCATCATCACCAAAGATGGGACTTTCAGAATTATATCAAGAACCCAGCTAAAATTACAGTGAACCCAGTAAGGTTCACAGAGACTGATAATTCTGAAAATCCCACTTGAGCATAGTATCCTCTAGCATTATTTGTTCTTCCAAGTTATTTCCTAGGAATTTTATCAGTGAAAAGCAACTTGTTCATACTTTTCCAGCAGTACATACAATACCATAAGGTTCTTGCACTTGAGAGACCTGTAAATCCTGACAAGTTCCCTTTTTTGCTAGACTATTATCATTTATACCTCAGGGTTACAGGCACTTGAGCATCACTGACAAAATGAAAGAGGATACACTTCAAAAGCTAAGGCAAAATGTAAATCAGAATGATTCTAAAAGCCACACTTGCACAGTCTGATACTTCTGCAAGATGTTGGATGGAGAAGTTTGTTCTAATTCTCTAATTCTGCTTTGACACTGAAGCAATCTGCAGCCTTTCGCATTTATTGCCTCCTCCCATCCAGTTCCTGTTATACGACTGCTTATAAAGCAAGCCCAGTTTTTCCCCGTAAGAAAACTTATCACAAAATTAAAGCAAACAAAAAGAACCCTGCACACATCATCTGGTCTTCTAGAAAATCTACCATTTGGCTGAAAAACTAAAAATTCCAGAACTGAGAATTGAGATTTAAAATTATTTTTTCTATTTAAAAGCTATCTATCCACTTGAGTTTTAACAAAACTTAAACTTGTCCTGCACTAAGAAGGGATAAGTTTTCTACAGCTTAAACATGCGAATCAAACCACAACCATAGAGGAAGGCCTCTAACAAGAAGTTCCTATCTTTTTACAAAGAGATAAAATAATACTTTTACATGCACATAGCTTAAAGATTTGCCATAACTCCATCTTTTTTAAACAGCAAGTTGCTGCACTAATGGAAGTCTGAAATAACAATGTTAGTAACAGGAAGCAGCTGAAATTAATGCCATCATTTTGAGAACACTACTAAGTCCATTTCACATGAAAACAACTGTGCCTATGCTAACTCTTCTGCTTTTCAGATTAATTCTACAAATATTGCTGCTTTATGAAAGGAAGTAAATCACACACATTGGCTGCAAGTCTTCACCCTTCTGTAAAATTATGCAACATTAGATCTACTAGTTTTTGGAAGTTTGTCCTGGTAAGCACTTTCTAAAGGCAACTACTAATGTAATAAAAACTGAATACGTTCCTGGTCACTAAGGAGTGACACTGGATTAGAAAAATTTACCATTCATCACAGCATCAAGAACTACACTTGAGTAAAGTTGGAAGCATCTATAATAAAACTTTGATGCTTTTATGAAGTAGTGAAAAAAGTACCCACGGCACTGCCCACAGGTATTTCTTGATGGAGAAATGTGTTAAGTATGTAGCAAAACATGGAAAAAAAACCTTAGAGATCACCGATGGTGAAGCAATACCAAAATATCGGCCTTTTCAGCCCAAACAAAAATATCTTTCATTAATGAAAACAAATCAAAAACCCTTGTTCTACTTGGTTACTTGAGTTATTTAACGCCTTTTAGGTGTGAAAGAAACTTTACTATATATACTGCATGCTCACATTGTGTTTTGTAAGTTCCTGTGTGTGGGTAGGTGCAAGAAAAAAACAGCAACAAAAAAACACCAAGCAAACAAAAATAAATCAGCAGCTGTATCTGTCCAGATAAGACCTGTGAGTTCCTCTGAGCTGCTGGAAGGTACAACAGACACAGGATGCCAAGCACAGGCTCTGTTCCGAGCTGGCCAGCTCCCAAATGGGAAGGACAGGGTGATGACAGTTCAGGTATGTACCCAAGCCAAGTTCAGCCTACATACAGTCCAGCTGGGCAAAGCAGGAGTCTCTGCTCAGGGGTTCAGGAGAGCATCACGCACACATGTCCACACCTCAGTGGCACAGCACTCACCTGTGTGCCCATGTTACCAGCCTGTGCCTTACCCATACTGACAAGGCAAACCCAAATTAAAAGCTTCAACAGAACCTAGGATTGCCTTTCTGGAGGATGGTGAACATTATGCTCACTCAACAGTGGTAAATAGGGGTATCCTCATCTCTGACAAGGACTTAAATCTACCCATTTCACCAGTTCTGTTTCACAAAAGATTCACAAAAGTATGAACTTAGAGAGCACAATCCCATCCAAGGAAGCAGCAGCAGGGATACAGCTGCAGAATTTAATACAAAAGTAATTAATGCTTGGGTGAAGGAGAAAGCCAAATCAAATTTCCTCCAATTTGGCAAGAGTTTACAAAATTCAAGAACTGCATGTATATCTTCCTGAATTTTAATATATCCTTTCCTCATGGGCAACCTTTAAAAATCCCTACAAACTATTTGCAGAGCAGATATTGCAATACTGCAGGGTGAAAAGCTGAAGTTCAAACTAACTAGAAACAGAGTAGGACTAAAATGAAAGTCCTACAGCCGTGGTAAAGCCACCAAAGCATTGGGCAATATAAAAAACCAAACAAACAAAAAACAAATCAACCTGAAAAGCAAGAATCCTCAGAAAACGGTTTCATTTTTTTTAGTTAAAATTTTACTAATAATCATGGCAACCTTAAGAAAAAAAAAAAAGACTAAAAGCATATCATGTTAACCAATCTAATTGCTGTGGCTAATGCTACTCTTGGGACCAGTGTAGACACAGGCAAGGTATCTTTATACTGCACCAACAGAGCTGCAAGCTCCACTGAGCTGAGGCTATAAAACTCTGTGACAGCTGTAAATCTAAAGCCAGAGAGATCATGACACAACCTCTGCTTCTATAGCCATGATGATAACAGTGCACAATCTCTGCACAAACAGAAACCACAACAATGACTATAGGCAAGATCTATAGCACAAGTAGTCACCTAAAGCAAAACTCAGCATAATTAAATAACTACCTCTAGTTAATACTCCCTTAATGCTGGAAGGAAGGGCAAAATGCAGTTACGAAGACTAATACTAAGCATATGATTCACTTCTAGTAACCTTAACAGACAAACATTATACATCTACTTTAGGTTTGTCATGGAGACAGATGCTCTATACAGTCAGTGGGGAGAGGTACCTTCAAAAAGTGAATAATCCCACTGTAAAATACTTAATATAAATAAAATTAATGGCTTTCTGGAAGTGCAGCTCTGTCAAGTATAGAGGAAGCCTAAATACCTAAATTATAGAAGTTCACCAATGCAGAGAAACTCTAAAGCAGTAGAAGTAAGATAAAAACTTAAATCATTAATCAAGTATGGTAATTGAATTTCACAGAATGAAAACTCTGTATAGCTGCTGTGTCTTAGCTAATTCCTTTGGTCGTATTTGTACTTGAATCAAAATAGCATTTTAAGGGTTGGGCTGACTTGGTGTACCTGCAAAGGATAAATCCATTAATATAGTGCTAACATAACCAGTATCTTTCAACCTTAGTGAGTGTTCTGTACACTTAGTGAGCGCTTACCCAGAAGTGAACACATTGCCAACACAGACAAAACCAGGAAATGCAAGACCTTGGCTTTAAGTGTTCTGGTTTCTCTTCCAGTAGCCCAGAAGATTTGCTTGGATGGTAACACCCAAGCCTGAATAACAGCTTGAGTCATCTTCACAATAAATAGGAGTGGCAGGGAAGATTTTCAAAGTGATGGTGCAGACAGTAAAGACTATCATTTGGTATTCTTCCTGGTTTTTCAATTTGCCTTCAGCTGTAAGGCAGACAAAAGTTTCAAGCTCAAAAAGCACAGTATGATTTCTATAAAAGGAAACTCCTCAAGAGTACTAGAAAGGCATGGAAGAAACACTCTAACATTTTATTTATGCATTTATTAAAAAGAGAATATGTGTGTGTATATATCCTCAAACTAAAAAAGCATATATATATGGTATATCCACAAATACCCCAAAAGCAACCATCTTTCAGACTTCTAAGAATGTGCCTTGTATCATAAATGCAAAATCATAGAAGGCTTTCCAGCCACAGCTGTGACAACTGAAGTGTCAAATAATTCGTGACCTTAAAAAACAAACAAAAAATAAGCAGAGGCAGCAGAACCAGTACGATCCTTTAGCACTATCAGCCGAGCAGCAGTAGTGGCAGTGACCTCTCTCTTAGGTCACACGCTTCTGGAACACACTCATGCTACAAGCAGAAATATATTTAGTATGTACAGACAGAAAACCTCAAATCAATTCTCAGTTCCTTCTTTTAGGTTAAAGCTGCACCCTTCTAACGTAACTTTTTGAAAGCAGCATGCTGAGCATGTGAAATGGCACAGCGTGGTGACCCTTGGCACTCTTCCTCCTCTGTAAAAAAAACCCAACCAAACACAAAAATACCTAGAAAATTCCACATTAGAAATCACTGTCCATAGCAAACTCCATGCTGAGGCAGGATAGTAGGTGCCTAACATCCAGAAGATGACAGAAGATGAGTGATTTTTGCAGAAGCAATCCGATGCCTGCAATTCCTGAGGTGCCTGGCTTTATACCAGTGAAGTTCCCTAGGTGGTTCATATCTTGCCAGTGAGTGTGCCGGCAAATGCTGTCATTCTGGATAAGCCGAGCATTTTTCTTTGTGCCTCTGGCTGTCCCTCATTCACAAATAAGGTGTTCCCGTATCTAAGGAAAGGCAAAATTTAGTAGGCATGAAAGGAGTATGTCTGACATACAATAGGTTTTCTGAGGGAAAGTGGCTGCTATGCAAAAACACGTACGGCTCCTGAAGCCTCGAGCAGAGACGGCAAGGGAACGCGTGACTCATTTGTCAGCACTGATGTCACTCGTGGTTGAACCCACGGCTGCATCTGAAGTTGGTAACACAACGAGCCACGGCCTGTCCTGAGGCCTTGAGGGCAAGTCACAAAGCACAGCTTGCACCCACACAGCTAAACTTTCTCCACTCCTACTCCATAGCAGCCGTTGAAAATAATCCCCAAGCTACATCATGCCCCATATCTTGCCCAGGCATCATCCAGAGGAGTGCTGACAAATGGCAAAACATGCGGGGAAACACATTACTGACAAAACACCATCAAAGACTGTGGTGTAATACTCAGGTCCAAACTATTGTCCCTTTGAGTCACTAGTACAGACACAGCCCCAAGACCCGGTCCTTGCAACCTGGCCTTATTTGGCTGCCTATCAACAAGGTTAGAGAGTCATTCTTCTAATACAACAGTATATATCCAGTAATTATTTATCCGGTAACTATTTTATCAAATGTTATCAATAGTGTGACCATTCCCACTTCTTCCAGTTTTCAAAGGAATTACTTAAGATGTCAAAATCAACTTCAAACTGCATGCAGACCTCCAGACGAGGTGTAGGACTTCAGACATAGACCTAATAGAAAACTCTACTAAGCAGGATATATACCACAAGAAACCATACTAAATCCCATTCCTAGATGCTCAATTCCTCCCTACAAAGAACTCAGAAACCTAAATTAAAATTTTACACTGCATCCAAGGAAAGAGGCCCTAAGCACTTGAGTATGGAATGCTCCAAAATAACTGCATCCTTGTGCAATCAAAAACTAGGAGGCTGCGTAGTTAAGCTTATACTATACCAAAGTACCAAGGAGTACTTGCTTACCTGTAACTTCTTGCTGCTCTACCCTGACCTGGATTTGTCTAACATTTTTTAAGCAAATCTTAAACATAACTATTTAATATTTTCCTCCTTACTGCACGATCAAAGTAGGTCTGCTGTTATTCCAGCTCAGTGAGTTTGTCATATTAATGCAATAAAATATATTCTCTGGGAACACATGGTTTTCCTCAGGAAGACGTTTCTGCCACAATGAGCTGCATAATTTAAAAGCAACAGACGTCTTTGGTGTGGGATGAGGTATCTGAGTATAAACATTAACTACATAGTTGACAAACACATATTGCAAACGTTAAATCAACGATACATGATAAAACAGTACTGTAAATTTCACTGCAAATGTTTGACAATAGCAACCACAGAAAAGAAGGAGCTGATAAAGGAGAAGCATTATGGAGCACAGTTTAGGCAACGCTATGTGGAAGAAGTTATAAATAATGCAAAGTACACTTGCCTACCTCTGATCATATTTAAACATTAAGAGAAGGAACCCTGTAGAGCCTTCTTTATCTTGCATCAGTTATTAAAACTCCCAACCACATTACAACTTTAAATTGCAGTATGTACCAATACTGGTATTCCTTCTTCCTTTGAAAAACACACACACCAATTAGGATAGCAAGTGTGAAAGAGCAGTACAGCCAAAGAAGGCTACAGCATCAACAGCTGCAGTGCAGTGCACTGCTTTGGTTCAACATCTTTTTGCCCCTCACATGTAAACTAACACCAAAAACCAGCTGAAGCTAGCAGATCAAATCAGACTGCAAATGATCTCCCTTTAGGCTGCCACAGTACACCTTCCCATTCTGTTCTGGGCCACTGTGGGGTTGTAGAAGGTGACACAACTGCCTCTCATCCCTGTTAACAGCAGAAGCTACCACATAATCTTTTAAAACTGCAGCCCTCTGAGGGCTCCCCTTGGACTCCTAGCACTCATGTGGATGAGCTAACAGAACAGTTTACCCTCTGCAGAGCTAAGTGGTCCACACTGTTTAAGTATGCTAAATGTGATGATTTACAACATGTGCATGCTCCACACTCTTCTCCTACTGTACACGTGAAAAGGCATTTGCAGGAAGCACGTTCCCTAAGCAGCAGTATGAAAGAAATGTAATACTGTGCTTGTTCCTCAGCTTATGAGCAGAGTGCAAGCTGAAAGGCAGGGAAATACAACTGGATTGCTTTGCAGATACAGATAACGAAGATGGATGCTGCATATCTATTTACTTTCTTGAATGACACAGCACAAACCAACCCAAACCTAAGTCACACTGTTCCTGGAAACAAATGCATTTCAGATATTATAGATATTTTACTCAAAATAGACTTTGAAAACTGATAGACTTCATATTTTGTTTTCTTGCACTGTAAACCTGCTATTCCTTGCTTCTTCTCAAAGCACTACAGCAAGCAGTGACATCTCAAATATGTGACAAGACAGTTAGAAAGGCTTTGTCTAAGGGAAATTCAGAGATTCTGGAATTTTTTCACACAGATATTCAAAACAATTACTTTTTCGGCTGGCTACAAGAGAGATCAGTTTGACAGAAATATGGAAAAGGCTGAGTGTGAACTCCCAGGCTGGCAGGTAACAAACTATCCCCTTCATGGGAAACAGATTTTAACAATACCAGGGTTTAAAACATATTTATATAAACATGATAAAAATGAAACAAAGGCTATAGGCACTTCTATTTTAGTGTCTAAAGTAATTTCAGTTCCTTTTATTTAAAGTGACAAAATTAAAATAGAACCCAAACTACTGTAGTGAGATGACGCAAAAATGCTGTGCAGCAGAGAAAGAATATTGTATAGTATATTTCTATTTTGCCAATAAAAATAATGCAGTATTATTAAGATATTCTAAACTGTTCTCCACATAATCTGCAACTGGAAGCAGCATAACCTAACTGGTAAATAATATTTGAGTGGATAAATGGAGCTTCTCCCTTCAGGGCTGAATAAAGATTTAAGGAAAAAGAATTACTTTCTACATGATTTAGTTTCAGTATGGACACTTGCCCCTTCTCAAAATTAAGAATTACTGAGAAGAATTTTCAACCTTTTTTCCACCTCTTATTTTGTCTGGCTATGCTTTTTATGCTAAAAAATTTAAAAAAAAAGAAAAGAAAAGATGGCCTAGAAAAGTTTCATCACCTTCCTGAAGTACAGATGACTAAATCAGCTAGCTATGCAAAAGCAATAAACATATTCACAGAGCAAAGGAGTGATATATTATCTTCAGATACGGGTGAGAAACAGAATCCTTCACATTCATTCAATACAGCTTCCAAAGTCAGATAAAGGTCAGATGCACTTAGGATTTTTTCTCTTCAGAGAAATTATGCAAGGCAGTTCTCCTCACAAAAGCTCTGTGACAGGTAAAACTGCAATAAATTCAAGCTATTCTGTATTAAATTGCTCAGTCCCTTTACATCTCATATCGAAGACCTGCTTCCTAAAGCAGGCAGGAGAATGAGGAACGACTGGATAAATACAAACCTGACTTTCCAAGAGCAGGCAAGCCTTGTAATGAAATGTACTACTTGTGGAGGAAGGTAAGAACTAAACAAAAATACACGGCAAAAAATTGGGGGAATCAGAGTTGTATTATGGAAATATTTACAAATAAGTATTTTTCAACTGCTTCTGTTCTTATTTACTGAGCTAGATTTATTTTTTTGCATATAGTTTACTTATACCATGCTTCTCTTCATTTTAACACTTTTAAAAATAATACATTCTCTAATCATATTAGGAAACTTGAACCTTCTTGAGATTCCATCACTTTTGGATTATCAGGTAATTGGTTTAAAATTAACCCAAAGCAATCATTTGCATTACGGTGAGATATTCTTTATGACTAAGCAGAAGGCATCTGGCTTTTCTCTCCTCCTTTATTGAGCGCTTGGAGGTAAGAGATATTTACTGGTACAAACTACGCTTCCCTAATTGCCTACCCTTTCTTAAGGGAATTACTAATTAAGCTGACACTTTGTAAACCTTGTACACCACTACACACTGACAATATCCAGGTAATGAACTGCAGAGAAATACAGTAAACTGCTCCTTCGTTCACCAGCTGAACCTCTGACTTCAACAGCCTTACAAGTCAGCCACAGAAGCATTTTCTCCTGTTGATAATACATTAGACTTCTCAGAAGGAACACACCAATATTTAGACGTGAGGCATGGGCGGATTTTCTGCACTAGAGGACTCATGGTTTTACACTTCTGTGAGCAGCCTTACAATGTAAGGGTCTAAGGTCCTTTGCTGCAGGGACCCAGAGACTCAACAAGACATTTTAGCATAGACAATGTTTCATTACTTGTCATCTCCAGAGCCACCACTATGCACTTTGGTGATTACAACTCACAGCCTTTCCCTTATGGGCAGCTGAAGGCTGCAATGGAGGCCAGTGCAGAATCAGAGGGTGCCTGCACCCAGACTGTCACAGCTTCTCTCCGCTTTTGAGGGAGCCCTGCTGTGCCCTCTAGTGACAAACCCTCTGCAACAGGAGACCACAGACTGTCCTGCACTGGGGAGATCCAGGTGAGACACGGAGCATAGGCCAACAAAGCAGAAGGGCCCTTGCATAGGTGTCCTGCACATTTCTTTTTATCCCTTTTGCTGTGCTCTGCTCCACATATCTTACTGGCACTAAATGATCATTATAGGTCCCTTTCAACTGAACAATTATTTTAACACTCAAATTAGCTATATAAGCCCCCGCAAAACAGTACCAAATATATACCTCTGGCAACTCTAAGATAGATTCAGTACATTAAAATACATTGAAACAGAGCACTCTGAAAACTTGAAATAATCAGACGCTTGTTTTTTGTTTCAGAAAAGTCTGCAGCTACGCTCAGTGTTTTAAAACAAAAAGCTTCTCACTTTCCAGTCTGAAAGCCCAAGTCCAAATCAAATTATCTGCATGAGGTACTTGAATTACTGGGTAGAAACTGGTAGATATGGCTTTTTACTGATCAGTAAGCTGACTTCAAACTGGTTTGCAGTAGGGAGCAGGAGCTGCTTTTTGCTTGTAGAGACTCAAACTTAGGTACCTGCAGCTCTGCCTTTCATCCTCTGAAGGTTACAGTTCTCAAATAAGCACTTTCCGTATGCCTGCAAGCTTCTTAAAATCCTGCCTGTCTCATTTTCCCTGTTTCTGTAAGCTCTGATAAAAGGCGCTCAGTCTCACGTGCTTTCAAGACAGCCTTATTCAAAGAATGGCAAAACCACAAAGAAATTCGTATAGCAACGGAGAGGCCATGTGCATTTCCCAACACCAGACACACAAAAGCATTACAGAATAACTAGGAATACAACCCCGCAGCCTGGTATAGTTATCACCCGTGAACTGTTGACTTTTCACTCTGCAGTCATACACAAACCAAATGCAGATTACCCTGAAAAGAAAGCTTTCTTCATTATTAAACTATCCCATTAGCTATGGCATACTGTGTATTTTAAACTTCCCAGAACTCTAAGAGAGGGAGTTCTTAAACATCTGCTTTATGTTTCTCTGGCCAAAATTAGCAGTCTTTATAGTCTCCTGCTTTGTGGCATTAACAGCAATTTTGGTTTATAAGTAACATACGATATAATGAAACAACATTTGATTTACTGAGATCCAGCCTAAAAACAGCAACCGAGCTTCCCAGCATTTTATTTTAATGGCATCCAAAAATACTAAAGTGACTGAAGCGCAAAGGACAATGAGAATCAGTGTTTTAAGCACTATTAACAAACTTATCAGATGCACAGAAGGCCCTATTGCTAAGTGGGACTAGCAACTGGATAAAAATTAACTTAGAAATAAAAGCACAGAATTTATTGCTTCATCTTTGGCACCAAAATACCATTTAAGGGCATTAGCCTTACAATCCATGCCAGAGTAGTAAGATGATGATGGCTTACAACCACATAAATCAGCAGAGCTATGACAATTTCTGCCTCTAATATATTCTTTTCTTTTTGTTTTTGTTTTTCAAAGCCTGAAGACATGCCAAAATTAATCTTGTTTTGCTTTTGCAATTTATTTTGCTAGAAATAAATCTCAGCAAGATCACAATTTATTTTATAGAGCTGGTTGTGATTTCCTTTTTCTAGATATGCATATTATACATGGACAAATACTACTTTAAACCATTACTTACAGATTGCCAGGCAAGAGACTCCATAATTCGATGTTCACAGCGTTCGAGATGCTTTATCATTTCCCTTGTTAGGCTTGGCTCCGCTTTAATAAAACTTTCAATCACCTTGTAGAAGTCAAAAGCTTTTAAATCAAATACACTGAGAATCCATGGGAAAGACAAGTCTGTTTCAGCACTGGTACCATTACCTTGTGAAGCATTTCCTGCAGGGAAAATGGCCTAAAATTATCAAGAATACTACATTCTTTCACTTCTGATGTTTTCTCCTTTCTGTATTGACTGAATCATTGCTAGTTCAGAAATTACAATGAGCACCTTTTTTTTTCTGTTCACTGTATTTTATATATTAGAACAAATGGCAATAATTATCAATAAATAACAATGTTATTTAGAACTTTAGATTCAACTTACTGCCATATGTAGCCATGACAACCTCAACAGCACATGCCAGAAGAGATGTGTGGAAGATGTTATCATTCAGAAGTTTGCTGAGGAGAAACAAAGTCATTATTACTTGTCCTAACACTATAATAGCAAAACTTCGATAACAAGTTAGGGGTACATACCTGAAATTCTGGACTGAGAGGCGCTCTTCCTCCTGAAATACATAAATCAAACCAAACTGGTGAATATTCCTTGTATTTGTAAATGCAATCCCAGTACTAAGCTACCACAGAAGTAAACTTACCGACTTTAGCATAGACTCCATCACTCTGTAATACAGACGCACTCCAAGCTTGTATCTCTGTTAACAGAAAAGAAATTCAAGATTACAGGATGTTTTAACAGACTACAACAAGCAGACTCTCATGTTTTAACAATTCAGAACAATTCTGGTTTTTGGAATAGCCACTATAAAGAAGTTATCTGCCCCAGTTCCATTTACCAACAGCACTGGAGAGGCCTCAAAGGCTACTAAGGTTTGTGACTACCCCAGCCACATGAAGACTTAATCAAGTGTTTATGTTGATTCACAGCTGACAGGATAAAAAGCAGGGCTGACAGACAGGAGACTGTTGAGTACAAATTTGGTTGGATTTGTTTTCCAAAATCCTTGTTGAAAGCACAGCTGGCCTACTGATTTTATAAGTGAGTCTCCTTTTGCAGTTTTAGGCCACATTACCTTAATGAATGCAAATATATGTTTCACTAAATATATTTTGGCCAGCGATTTTCCCATTCTTCATTAAAGTATTCCCAACATATTTCCACTCAGTTCCTATTGTTCCTTGTATATTAGGAATAATTTGTTGAATATTATCTTTACAGCGCTTAAGAAAAAATACCTGTCCATTCCTCAAGCTGAAAAGAATACTGTTACTTTTTACTATTAATGACCTGCACTGAAGGAGGACAGTCAGTAAGTCAGGTCTCATACTAGCTAGTACTAGCAGAGTTCAAATGAGTAATACTCAACCAAAATGCTAGTTACCTGTGAGCCAATTTCAGCCCATGCTGGTCCAACTGCTTCAGCAAATTTCTTTTTAAAGATGTGTTCAAGATTTTCCACTCTTTTCAGGATACTATCCTTAGGGTTCACAGTGCAATTCTAATGAAGTACAGGAAGGAGGAGAAAGAAAGGCAAAGAAATTATATTTTACTTCAAAAACATTTTAATGATTTAATCACATTAGTTCTGCTTCACTTTGTAACGTCTCTCAATCAGCTTATCAGCATAAATAAAAGTGGAGTATTTAAAAAAAGACAGAATCACTGTATATGTTCAACAATTTCCAGTACCTACAACTTCATGTCTCATATGCAACTAGCCGCAACTAATATGCAACACGCAAGTAGTGCCATCAATGTTAATGTCTTTAAAGTTAGAAATAAGCTCAAGTTGCTGAATATGGACATGAGAACCTCTGAGTATATCCTATTTCCCATCTTTATCTCCCTTTTATATCTCCTCCTTTTTCCATCTGATGCATACGTAAATAAATCTTTAGTGCAAAAAGATTTAAGAACTTGTAAGGTTCCAGTACACACCAGACACATAGAAGTGCTTTTCAGAATGAGTAATTACATTTAAACCATCCCAATTAAGATATACTTCTTGAAGAAATGGCTGTTAATACAGGAGTTTCCCAAAACATGTGCATCAGATCTCTAAGTGTATATTTTACTTGAGTGATAATTCCAAGAATCTTTCACAAATCTTCCTTCTAGTCACTTACATTGAAATACACGATGAGAGTATCTGATGGTTTATCAGTTGCTGAGTTTAAAATCATAATCAATTGCTGAATGTTATTCATTGCAGCTCTGCAAAAATACAATAAAATGCATAATAAACATTAAGGTTGGCTTGACGGTTTCCAGAAACTCAACAGCAATCGTACAAACAAAAGAAAATACTATTTGTTTCCACCCCACTTATCAACCAACCTGCTGGAAAAAACCTGTTATACTGTGATAACCATTGAGCATTCTAATAATCTTATTTATCATCTAATTATTAGAATGGTTACAAACCATAAGCAAATACCCAAAAGAACATAAATTAAGTAATAAACACTAATAATTCGGCGAGATCCAGCAGCAGGACCGGTGAGTACTGCAGCCGGGTGCTAGCTCTAGAGAGAGAGGCGATTGCCACAGCGGCAAAATCACAGAAAAACCATCAAAAAACCCAGGAGGGGGCAGGGTGAGCGGCTCCTGACTCCCTGAGGAGGCAGCTCTCACGTGACAGCTGACGTCGGGG